>NC_056732.1:1020635172-1020895172 GCF_019279795.1 Protopterus annectens | reverse complement strand
GCCCTGGGATAATTTCCATGGTTCATGCGTTTCACTTCCGATATTTTCATCTCGAGATACTGAAATTCGACAATTTCATTATTTCAAGGTTTGAAAGTGAAACCATATATATATATATATATATATATATATATATATATATATATACATATATATATATATATATATATATATATATATATATATATATATATGGTGTGTGTGTGTGTGTGTGTGTGTGTGTGTGTGTGTGTGTGTGTGTTGTGTGTGTTTTATCTACTGAGTTTGTCAGCCTGATAAATACATAAGTATTTGTTTGTTGTGAACTGAATGACAAAAAATATACCACCCAAAAGGGAATGTAAGCTTACTCCTGTTACTGAGGCATACAGAAATATTATGTCTGAAACTGTTTGAAAGTGTTAGTGAACTTCTTGGAAAACTATGCCATGTTGCTTATTCTACAGCATGTATTTAGCTGATGATTTCATATTTAAAGACACACACAGACACACACAGACACACACACACACACACACACACACACACACACACACGCACCTTAATTTTCATTTAATGTTTGTTATTGCATTAGTCTAAATATGGGGGAAGGTGGCTCAAGAATAATTTCAAGTCAAAAACTCATTTTTCCTAGAGAAATATATACAATTTTAGTTCTGATGCAATAACAAATTTATTCGCATATATTCCAGACAGTAGCTTCACTTGCAAAGTGAAGAGTTACAGTGCTTCCCCCAGTGTTAGGTATAATCTAGAATTTGACAGTGTGCCAAAGTTTCCAGAGGCTTAAAGTCACACAGCACCCAGTACCCAAGCCCATCCCCCACCATCACTGATGAACACAATAAAGAACAACTATGACAGCACTTCATGTTGCGGAGTGCTGCACTTTTGTCTTAACTCTGCCAGCTACCATTCTATTAATACTAGTCACATTCTTCTGCTAGTTGTGTGGATAGCTGTGTATACAACAGCAGTTATTATATGTAACATTTAAAACTGTGGGAAAATCACCAAACTGTATTTAATTTTCCTGCTTTGAGGATAGAGACTCAGACCACTGCCTCATTCCAATTTATATTAATGTACTATATGAATGGTTACTGCACACGTAACTAATATTACTACCATATGAAGATGATCTAAAGAATGAAAGATTACCTCTGAGCTTCAAAAAATGAAATCACTTTATATTGACTGCATGTGCATTTTAAAGCAGGGCACATCTGTCATACAGTCAAGTAGCTCAAGTGAACCTGTGTGGACAACAGATGTGCTCTGTGAATAGCATACCTCTTTGATATGTGTATGTGGTGTGAGTAACATAAGCATTAGGCATTAAGCATGCTGCAAAATGTTGCACAATTAAAGCTCTGTTACTGACTTCAAAACAGAGAGGGAGCCCTCAGGAAGCAACTAAATAGGTGTGGCTAACTGGAGTTGGGTGGGGCTATATTATGGCAGGTCAGATGTCCAACAAGGGTCTATATTAGATGAACAAAAGTTCATCTTAGCGAACGCTCACATGAGCGAATATTGTGGAACTCAAAACCGCAATTGCAAGATCGTGGTACAGTGAAGATGGGAATATTTGCCCTTCCTCACTGTAGTGCGATCTCGGAGTTGGAATATATAGTTGGGGGGGGGGGTGCAGCCCCCGACAATTGCAGTTTCGAGTACCTGGATATTTGCTCATGTAAGCATTCGCTAAGATGAACTTTCATTCTTCTAATATAGACCCGTCCAACAATGAGCAAATAAAATATAATAATAACAATGGTCACAGTAATATATTTCAGCTTGCTGTACTCAAGTACACACTATACATGCCAAGCCATATCAATTAATTTTGATCAAATGAGAGCAGAGGTAAGTCAGTTTCATCCATGACTGACTCCTTGCTCATCAGTTGCAACCAATTTATTTTGCATAAATGTATTTGTAGTACATGGAATTACCAAACTGCAAAAAATGATCACAAGAGTGAAAACATCATATTGAACAATAACAGAAGAACATACTGAACTGAATAGATATAATGGCTAGAAGTAGTATAGCACATACCATAGCACTAAAAATAACATACTCGGGTATTAACATTGTATAACAATATGACAAGAAATTGCAATTAATAATGTTAAGAAGATATCTTCCTAGTATTAGGCATAGAAAAAACACTGTCAATTTTATATAGTAAAATACA
Organism: Protopterus annectens; assembly: GCF_019279795.1. Taxonomy (NCBI): domain Eukaryota; kingdom Metazoa; phylum Chordata; order Ceratodontiformes; family Protopteridae; genus Protopterus; species Protopterus annectens. The sequence continues at coordinate 1,020,892,969 of NC_056732.1, read as the reverse complement.
ACAGTATTTGATATCTCACCCATAGAATTATTATAAGAAAAATAAATAAATATATTATTCATTGTTATGAAGTAATGACACTATGTCTTGTCATAAAGGAAAGCAATTAACTATCCTGCTTCTGTAGAAATAGATTGATGATGCAGATATGATCTAGATTAGAATAAAATCATTTGATGCCCACTAAGAGGCATATGTGAGAGGCTGGGATGGAAGCAGTGTTAAAAGAGAAGACCATTTTTGCAAAAAGGGAATTTCCTTGTTCTTCCTTTTTGTTATGGAAGTTCTGCATCATAGATAATGAAAAGGACCTGCCAGCATTCAGATATACATGGAGGCATAACTGTCTTCCACAGACCAGGACAGTACATCTTAGCTGCCAGAACCATGATAAATACATAGAATTCAGATTCCTTTTTTGTTGCATAATACGATAGAGGACTATGCTTTCCAGCTTTGAGAAATATTGCATTAACCTTGTCATAGAAGTCCTCCCAGTACTTCTCTAAAGCAGGACACTCCTGTACGGTATGATGCCAGGAGGCCACATACTGACATCTCAAGCAAAGAGACAGAGTATTAGGGAACCATTAAGACAACTCAGTAGTCAGGAATGCTTGATGAAGACATTTTCAGGCAAATAATCTCCATTTGGGAGAGGATGTAGATTGGAATGGTTGACTTAGTATGAGGGGAACACTGTTCATCTCTTATTTATTTGTTTCATTATAATATCTCCATATAAAGTCCTTCACAGGATTATGAAATGCCTCTACCAAGATGGCAGTGAGATTAGAGATACTAAGCTTGGTCAAGTCATTAGTGTGAATTGCTACCTCTAATGTTTCAAGTAAGGAGATCTGGAACAGATCTCTACTTGACTGAAAATGTTCTCCAAAGTATGGAACTCATCTGACAGTATTATATTACAAGCAATGCGTCATGGGATGAGATACTCATCAATAAGGTCAGAGAAGGAGGCAGGTTGTGATATAATTGCCAAGTAAAGAGTAAATTCTTATCCTATCATGTCCTCCAATGGAAGCACTGTCATGCACCAGTGAATATGGGATGGGGTCCAAAAGGGAGATGTGGAGAGACCAAAGTGAATGAGGGATATTATTTGAAAAAAATGAAGCAGAAGGCCCAGTAAAAAAAGTGTTCAGATATTGGGAATACCAATTGTTGATGCTTTGGTATGCAGGCCTATAGCGAAAGCAAACAGCAATGAGCAAACTGCAGGAAAATCCAAAAAAATGCATCATAGCATTTGGCCTGGAAACCAAGGATAAACTTCCCATTCCATGTTTATAACCCAGCTGGAAGTAAGCACATGCTCTACAATTCCCTAAAAAACATGAGCAGGGTAGCTTGTTATGCTATTTTCATGCTAGGTAAGCATATGCCCCTTAAGTGTTTGGGGACATAATAGGGAACCATACTGACCCTGGGCATGGAGGGAGGCCATACATAGGAATCTCAAGAGTGTTTTATTCCATTCCCATAAGACAGCATAAGGTAGCCTTAGTGGAAGACTTTGCAAGGTACAAAGAATTTTGGGATATAACACCATTTAACTAGCAGTACTCTTAGGTCTAAAGACAGTTTCCACATATCCCACTCCTAGATATTTTATCCTATTATCTGCCAAATAAACTGCAAATTCAGATCTCTAGTCTTCTTTGGAGTCAAAGCAAGGGTAACATCAGGATATTTAGGGAAGGCAGATTAAAGGTACATTAAGTCTATTTTGTTTTTCAGAATTAAAGAGGACTTGCTCAAATTGATCTTACAGTCCAATATATAATACCCATTTTGACAGAATTTCCCAAATATGCAGGAGCATTGAGTGGGGATTGTTAAGGAAAACTATCTAGTCATCTGCAAATAGTGTCACCTTGCTAACTGTCAAAGGAGCTTGAGAGTTCAAGTCTAGTTAGGTAAGGGTTTGCCATAGGGTTACTGCTAAAGGTTCCATAGCCAGAATGAAAAATAAAGGCAGTAACAGACAAGCCCACCTAACACCTTTAGTTATAGTTAAAGATCAAAAACTGTATGGTCCTATCCTGACCACCATGGTTGATCCATGATAGGCACAGAAGAAGGCCTCTAGGAATGTAGCCAGGAACTTATAAATATCAAGACCTGGGCTAAATAGTTCCATGTGATATTGCCAATGGTTTTCTCTTCATCTACTGAAAGTAATAAAAATGAAAGTTTCCATAGTGATCCCATTTCCAACCACTACACCAGTCTCAGTGTATGAGACCTGTAAGCCCTACCTTTGACAAAGCCAATTTGATCATGGTGAATCAAAGAAGGTAGTAGAGTAGCTATTCTCTCCACCCATATGCGAAAGTATAGTTTGCTATCTACATTAAGGAGAGATACTGAGTGAAATTTGATGGACATTATTTCTTTTTGTCCAGTTTCAGAAGTGGGAGCAGAGATTGATTCCAGAAAAGGAGGAACCCTTTGTCTAATGGCAGCTGACAAACAGGCCTTCCAAAGTACATGAAGATCTGGGGTGGGAAGAAATTTATAAAGTTCTGATGGAAGGCCATCTGTTCCTGGCTCTTTATTTGACTTCATTCTCTTAACACCATCATATATTTCCTACATAGAAATAGGAGCCTTCAATATTTTTTAATTTTTTTAAATTTAATATTTGTTAACCAGGAAAGTCTGACTCAGAACGAAGCCAATTTTTAGCGGAGACCTGGGGAGAAATACCTCAGACGCATGTCTTTGTAATGTGGGAGGAAACCAGAGCACCCAGAGGAAACTCACATGAATGCAGGGAGGAAGTACAAACTCCACACAGAAGGCACCCCAGCCGAGAATTGAACTGGAGAACCTCTTGCTGTGATGCGACAACATGACCGCTGCATCACTGCACTGTCCAATGCCCATATCTGGGCTTGCTTTTGCACTAAGACTGGGAGAGTAGAGGGAATATAAGGCAAGTCAGGGGGTGAATCCTGATAGTATTGTTTGAAATGATTTATTAATTTGAAAAGTGTTCAGCTCTTCTACACTGACAGTAAATCAACAGTTAGCTGAGGTGAAGAATGCACAGCGACCACACTCCTCAAACCTGGAAAACTCAAAACCAAGAAAAACCAGGATAGGAGACGCTAAAAAAGCTTAAATAAAGCTTTATTCCTTTTCTTACAGTTGATAAAACCACACACCATGAACAGTTATGCAAATGAACGCCTTCCAAAGCTCAGCGTTTTCGTCCTGAATGGGAAAAAAATTAATGAGACAAAGCATTTGATTTGATTATTTAAATTGCTTTGGGATGATTTGATTGGAGTGTGGTTTTATTGATTGTATAAAAGGTTAATTAAAAGGGAGTGTTTTTATCTGATGAAGTCCATTCAGGACGAAAACGCTGAGATTTGGAAGGCGTTCATTTGCATAACTGTTCGTGGTGTGTGGTTTTATCAACTGTAAGAAAAGGAATAAAGCTTTATTTAAGCCTTTTTAGCGTCTCCTATCCTGGTTTTTCTTGGTTTTGAGTTTTCCTGAGGTGAAGAATGCCTTAGCGTTCTTTCTTGCCTTTCTTGCTAGTCTAGATAGAACAGGCAGGGAAACCTCATACTACTGTAGTTTCACTTTATCTAAGGCTAATTCTGTTTTCTTAAGATATTCTGAATTTTCTTCTTGACTGAAATTAATAAAAGTGATTAGAATATGTTCCTCTACAGGAAAGTGGAGCCATTTCCTGTCAGTACTGATGCTGTAAAAGATTCAGCCCAGCATTCCATTGTTTCCATAAACAAGCTGTCCATGCACTCAGCCTGGCATATACACCTTGTAAGCATCCCATAGAATAAAAGAAGGAGTAATTCTCTGAAATAGGGACTGCTAAGAAGTCCTGGGTAAATGTGATCAGAAGTGCAAAATCGGGTTTCTTGGTATAATAAGGGTAAAGCCTCCAAAGCTTTGGGGATAAGGAAACTGCATCCGTAAAAATATAGTCTATGTCATCATGGTCTTAATATGAACAAGGGGTAACTTGGCGCGCTGACTGAAAGTCTAACAGATCATCTCCTATGTAAATTCTATGTATGCAAATCCTATTAATTCTGATGGAAGTGGAGAACCATGGGAAGTGGTAAGTAGTCTGATTGTGTGCACCTAAAGCATACAAAGACATGTCATTAAGCCAAGACTGCATACACGAATAAAGGATAGTTTGAAGGAAAGGATTGGATGACTGAAGTGTTCAGGGGGTGCAGTACACAATTAGACCCCCCATCAAGAGGAAGTGTCCCTTTTAATTCCTTTGTACATAGCACAGGTGCTGCTTAAGCCTGCTGGTAGTAATGGAGGGGGTGAAAGTAAATGGAGACTAGTGTTAACACTCAATATCCCATTTTAAATATTGCCTCGGCCAGTTCCCTATCCTGCTCAAAAAATGTATCTAGTGGAGATATTGAGTTAGAATCTTTTCTTAACAACACTGCAACCCCTTAACACTTTCCTGAAAGATGTGCAGAAGAAACAATTACTTCATACCTCCAGGAAACCACCTTAGCATGTTCATTGTCAGACAAGTGCATCATTTGAAAGGCTAAAACATCAGTACAATGCTACCTGACCCAGGTATGTAAACCAGACCATTTGTTAGGAGAGTTTATGCTACTGACATTAACAGGAAGTGATTTCACTTACGAAACAGACTAACAGAGACACTAGCCATCCTTTCAAATGATTTGAAATAATCATCTTACATCTGTATGATGTATCCAGGGTGACAGAGACATTAGTGTAGACAAAGTGACATTTTTCTAGGTGAGCAAATAAAAAAGTACAATAAGTATTCAACCACATTGTGGAGAAAGAGTATGAAAATCCGGTAGTAAACAAATGTTATTGTAATAGAACAGTCAAAACTTAGATACTTAAAAACCAAAAGATTTCCCTACTAGGAAATATGAGTTAAATATTATAGAGCTATATACAAAATAGCTGATAGCTTCCAAGGTCATAGAGCAGAGAATTCTTCAAACTGCAGTCCCTCTGGATGCCAGTGAAGAAGTCAAGCCCCTATGCTGAACAGTGGAATCTATGCCCCAACTGGCAAGCTCTCAACAGACATTCTCTGGTCTGTAAAAGTGAAAGTGCAAACTGAAATCCTCATGTTGCTTTACTGGCCAAAATGTAGCCAGGAGTAATGGTAATGTCACAGTCCTGTTACATGGATTGGCTAAGAGACTGAATAATCAGCATCATGTTAACACAACCACTTCAGTGTTGTCTACTGTCACCAATACTGCTTTACATTTCTTGGGATCCAAACTTGTTAATGCAATGCCATTCATGGTTTGCCCAGATGTAGACTAGGAAGAAATCCAGTCCATAGTATCTGGGACTGAAATGGCAGCATGGTCCTTAAGATACTGTAATGCTTCCTCCCGTTGTGAGAAAACTCGCATGCCATCCAGTAGTTGGCCTTAGCCAAGCAAGGCAGAGCAAAGTTGATTTTAGGGACTTGTCTTTAAGAAGCTACAGCAGAGCAGCCAGAATTTCCATTTAGTCAGGACTTGCTTGGAGTAATCATTATTGAATCACACTTTCCTGCCCAGATGGGTAATATGCTTTTCCAACCAAGCAGCCCTGAGGATTTTCTCTTTTTGCCAGGAGGAGAGAATTCACCCTATTTTTGGTCTAGGTGGGACACCCAGTTATGGGCCAGGGGCAAGGGATCTGTGTGCTCTCTCTCTATCATAAGTTTAGAGGTAGTGTTCATCCCCAAAGATGTAGGATCCAAGACTGCATAAAGCACATCATGTCATTTTGCTCAGCACCATCTTGGATACAAAGGATCCTCTCATTATTCCAGTTCCCTTTATTCTCCTGATCACCAAAATGATCATTTAATATTTATGTAAAATCCAGCAAAATTGAATCTGATACTCTACACTTTCCACGCAGCTGGACAGGTTTTGAGTAGTCTGCTCCAGCATAAATGTATGCTCCACCACTCCTGATAGCACTGACTTTATTTCCTGAACTTGCAAATGCAAGAAGATTGAAAACTTTTCATAGAAAGCTGAAACTGTAGCTGTGCCCCACTGAGTGGCACACAGCTACAGTTATTCCACTCCACAATGAGGGAACCACCTTGGATCCCGGGAACTGCCACCACATCAGTCTGACGAGCCTAATCTGCAAGGCCATGGAGCGTATTATGATGGAACTTATAAACAAAGACATTGTCAGCCTTCAAACACTGGACGCCACCCAGATTGGGTTTGTGAAGGGCCGATCTTGTCTCCTGAACCTGATTGACTTCTTCAAATCAGTCTCCAGAGCCTATTTGGACCTCACCAAGGCCTTTGACACCATCCCCCACTCTGGAATCATAGATAAACTTACTAAGCTGGACATTAATCCCTACGTCACTCAATGTGTTGCCAACTGGCTTACTGATAGAACCCACACTGTAAAAGTAGCTGACTCTAAATCCAGCTCCAGACAAGTGACAAGTGGAGTACCTCAGGGTTCAGTCCTGGGACCGCTCTTGTTTGGCATCTACTTCTCTGAAGTACAGGTCAACTCTAAGGGACTCTGGCTAACAAAGTTCACAGATGACTGCAAACTGGGAGCCATTATTGAATCCCCAAATGATGTGGATACTCTACAAAAGGACCTTACAGAAACAGATGTTTGGTGCCAGAGCCATGGGCTCAAGCTCGATGCCAAGAAATGTATAGTTATCCCATTTGGGAAAAAACATGTACCCATGAATTACCACATAGGTGGCAGTACACTAAACACTGAAAGTGTGATAAGAGACTTAGGGACACAGGTGGACAGTGGTCTCACCTTCGATAACCACATTGCCACAACAGTCAGGAAATCCTTCTATGTGGCACACCTCATCACTAAGGGCTTTTCATCCAGAAAAAAGGAGGATATTGTCCCACTGTATTCATTCCTCATTAGATCCATTATAGAATACAATGCCCCATTTGGTATGTACCTCTCAAGACATTTGCAACAACTGGAAAGGCCACAGAAATACCTCACTAAAAGAATCACCAGCATAAAGCAGATGCCCTATTCTGACCATCTTAAAAAACTCCAGCTATACTCTGTCGCACATCATCTACTCAGAGGCAATCTCTGCTTAACATACAAGGTCATGTCAAACTCAGAGCTGTTGGACATGCTACATTTAAAGAAAAACCCAATCCCTCAGAGCCACATGCTCCAGGGATCTAAACCTTGTCATCACAATAAAAAAAAACATGCTGGAGGGATAGGTTACTGACCCAGAGACTCCCCAAACTCTGGCATAGGCTGCCCATACATGTGAAGCAGAGCGCCTCTTTGGCCCTCTTCAAAAGGAACCTTGACGATTGGATGGGAGAAAGGAAATTCACCCTGGGGATCACGTCAGTCTCCCTGCTAGGCAGTGGTCCAGGAAAGTAAATAGTATGGGAAGAAATAGCCAGGGAATTGTTATGGCTAGGCTTGTATAGGCCCTAGGGCTGATAACTTAGTACCAACCTATGAACCTATTGGATGGTTGTTGCCAGGAAAGCTATATCCAAGGGTTAAGTTTCTAGCTGATGTTGTGAATGTGCTGTCGGCTCATCCACATGTTTACCAGGCAACAGTGAAAAGGAAGTAGCCATCTTGGCAGTAGATGATTCAGGATTTGATAACTTTCAGATACTATCCAGGTTTATTCTGGCGTTAGAAAAGGAGTTTTTTGGCAGCACACAGCAGGCATGTTCCAACAAAGAGTAGAAGATAGGTTGTGGCAGAAAAGTAGGATTTGAGTAAATGTGCATAGAATTTGATTTATTGCTGTGTGGAGTTCTAAAGTTGTATGTTTACATGCCTGCCACTGGAAATGGAAACCCTACAACCAATTTATTGACTGCGTACACTTCAGATGTCTGATTCTGATCAGATGAATGAATAAATACATAAACTATGGTTAAAGTAAGATATTTCAACTCATTGCTGTCAGACTCATACAATGTAACCCACTACAACACCTCCATACAAACATAAACACACAGATGTAGCCACAATTAAAGCTACCTTATTGACTGTGCATGGTTCACATATCAGTCTGTGAGCAGCTGAATGAATGAATAAATAAATTAATACCTAGCTACAGTAATGTATATCAGTTTAATGCTATTAGTCACTTTCAGCACAATCCATTGCAACCCTCAGTTTCTTCACTGTACTCATCTATGTTTCATATTACTTGACTAATGACAACTCTACAATGGCAATAACTAGACAGCTATAAATCAAACAACAGCAATAGCAAAGAGATGGCATTACTGGAGTCAGTTTCTTTGAGTTGTAAGTAAACTCAATTCTGAAAAAACAAACCAAGCAGAAACTTCTCAGTCCTTGAAATATGTTATGCACCTAGTTCACTAATAAAATTTGAACTTTAAAATACGTACTGCAAAATAAAATAGTAGGTAGTCCACTGGTGAGTTAAAATGGAACATCCTTTATTGTTTGTTTGTTTCAATAAAGGATATTCCATTTTAGCTCAACTGTGGACTTTCTACTATTTTCTTATTTTGTAGCACATATTTTAAAGTTTGAATTTTATTAGTGAACTAGGTACATAACCTATTTCAAGGAGTGAACTTCACACCCTCCATACTGAGAATTTTCCACTTGGTTTATTTTTTGTTTTTTTGACCCACTATAGGGCACATACTGTGTTTTCTGAAACTTTGAGGAATACCACAGATTTTTCTTTTCAAACTAAATTCTGACAGTTTCAGTGATAAGTCAGGCAGGAGCTGACAGATCATAAGGCAGCACAGGAGCAGAACCCAAGAAAATACAAGTCCAGGAGGCATCAACGCAGTTGCATTGCAGCAAAAGTGGTAAGAAAATGTGATGTGCTTATAGCTGTACACGAGAACAATATGAAAACTACAGCCGCTTAAACAAATTTAAGTTATAAAAGTAAACTTTTAAAGGAATGTTTATTAAAATAGTAAAAGTAATCTAAATAGAGTCTTTCCAGTAACTGAAGAAAAGGGAGAGCCTGTAAAAAGGCAGATTATGGCTCTTCTTGGGTTGGCATAATTATGAAATTGTTTACCTTGCAGACACATGGTACAGGGTTTGATTCTCACCTTTGGGAAGCGTGGCTAGTTTTAAAAAGCCCCCCTGGGGTCTTTAGCTTATTAACCACATATGAACTAAATGAGATTTATACAAATGGTGCTCTACTGGTTCTTGAATGCCAGCTGACTAGGAACCAATTTACTGAGCACAGCTTGGCAAAGTAAAACTCTCTGATCACTAGTTTTTGTGAGAAATAACTGCTGCTCTGGTTTCTAAGCGTGTGCCTACAGTGACTCATTTATTTTAAGAAATTTCTCCCTTCTTCATGTTTGAGTTACTGAGGAGTTGGTATATATTTATGTGAGATAAAACAAATGCTTACATTTAATTTTGTCATGGGGTTACATTTTGAGTAGTTGTACTGAACTAGCTGGTTCTTCATGGGGTTGTAATTTGAGTACTCATAGTTGAAGTGCATACAAATTATACAGCACATATTTAGGGGTAAGATATTCTTATATTATAAACTTATTCTAGCTAATGTTGTGTTAGTTTGCATAAAACACCTATGACTACAAGTAATAGTGGTAAATCTAACAAAATACAAAAACAAAACACTGGCAGTAAAATAATATAACGAAAAAGCCAAGAAACTGATAGAAACCGTTTTAATAAAAATAATTTTGTGCTTTCACCAACTCCTCTACTCTTCCCTTATTATACCCATCACTGAATCACCCTTTGGTATGTATAAATCCAAGCACATCACTCAACTGGAAAAGCCCCAAAGATTTCTAACCAAGAAATCCTCTAACTAGCCTGAAAGATTATCACAACTCTCCTTCAACTCAGTAGTCTTCTCCCAGTTGCTCTCAAGAGACCTGTATGTAGATTTTTGAGCTATGAAAGACCCAGTGGTATTTCAGTTCCCACTTCTTCACAAAACCAGTGTTGCAACAAACACCTAAATATGAGACACCTAAATCTTCAACAAAATATAAACAAGACTCAGTGGAGTAATAGCTTCCCAACACAATGCCAGCCTATGGAATAAGTTGCCACTACAGTTCAAACAAAGTACTACATTGGCTACCTTTAATGCTAGTCTTGATGTCTGAATGGACAGACCCACATTTACACTAGGCTTAGAATATAAGGCTCTGCCCAACTGAGGAGGTTATCAGTATTAAGTGCTTGACAAAGGTGGCAAAAACATTTAAGTGTGTCTACTTAAAGATGTATATGGATAGGCATCTTAGGGTCCCTGTGACTGCTTTCCTAGCATTATTCCTATGTTCCAATGTCCAATGTTATATACACTTTCTCAGAAATTTTAGTGCGGAAGTAATCTTCATAATGTTGAATGAAAGCACTATGTGGTTGTTATTAAAAGTGTTGTCAAGTTTCACTTTTTTAAAAACTAACCGATTTGTAAGCAGCTTTGATAAGTTAAAAGGCTTAAAATTATGACTAAGTAACTATTGATATATCATTGCATACTATCATAGTTTTGGCCACATTGGCTTACCTGTGTTTCATTCACCCTGCACTTGATTACATGTTTAATAATTGCTGTCTATATACTCCGAGTTTGACTGTAACTAAGCAGACTTGACTACATGTTAATAGCTGTGTATATACTCTGAGTTTAACTCTAACACTGGAGCCTTGACTACACGTTTAATAATTGCTATGTATATACTCTGAGTCTGACTCTAACTAAGCAGACTTCAGTACATGTTAAATAATTGCTGTATATATATTCCGAGTCTGACTCTAACTAAGCAGCCTTGCTATAACTCTTGCCACTGTGCTGTCACAGAAACAACCCCTTTAAATGGCACATACATGGTGATATTTATATCCAAAGCACAATGCATTATAAAAGGGTGTAGTCCGCCTCACTGTATCTACTACTATTAAGATTTTGGAGCAGAAATACAACTTCCAAATGCATAGTGTTTTATCATTTTCAGCTATTAAAAAAAAAAGAGAGAGTAAAAGTTGCAGGTTACCATGGCTCATGGACCATGGTCATGGGCAGAAGACTTAGTGATACTAAAAAAAGAGAGATAACATTTTTTAATGTTTCTGTCTAGAGAGTGGGGTACTCACCAGAGCAGCTATTCCCAACCTGGCATACGTGTACCCCCAAGAGTACCCACTTGGTCGTAGGAGTATGCAGGAAAAAAATTAATAATGGTGGAGAAAGGTATTTTTCGACATGTGTGACAAAGTCTAGTCAAGTGAAAATGGGTAATGTAGTCAGAAAAAAAAGGCTATGTGTCTCTGTGCTGCACTTGGGAACGCTGTATTAAAGCCTACTACCGTGTTTAGGAGGGTTATACAGGAAAAAGAAGAAACGGTAAAGAAAGGTAAGATAGTTGGACAATGGCTCCTTTTTCAGCCACAGTCTTGTCACAGTATCATAAACAGTAAGACAAACATTGAGCTAAAATGTGTCTTACATGCTTCCAATAACTCAAATAGTTTAAAGTTATAAAATGCAAAATGTTGACATTTACCAGCCAGCAGCAGTGTTGGGGGAGACTAGAGTCTGCATAAAACCTGGTGAAAGGAGTATGATACTCACCCCTGTAAGTTACTTTAACATCACAACACAGTGAGTAGAGTGGAGCTTTATACCCTGGGCCTTCATTGAAGACAAGCTCTGTCCCAGTCGGACTTTTCCAGTAACCATTAAAGTCTAAAGATTAGAGACAGTAGTGCATCCCGATCATAGCAACTGATTGCTAGTACTGAAGCTCTCAATCTTCCCTGTTTTTGTAGAATATCTTTTTTTGTCTTTATATTTTGGCCTGTCTGAAAACGTATGACTTTCTGGCAAACATCTGAGGATTACTTTTGCTGAGTAAAGCCATATACAGTACAATTCTCTTTAACGTGGAATTATGTGGATGACTTTTATTTTGCAGAGATATGAAATCGAGCATACTACATTAATTAGGCCTGCAGTTAAATAAATGGGCAAGTATGGCATATGGAGGTTTAGCCTGGAACAGATTATTTGTAGCTTGTTTTATTATTCCACTTCAAGAATAAAAAAAAAAAGCAAGCATAATAAAATACCAAAACAGAATGATGGCTGCAACAGCAATCAATCAGTACAGAGAAATGTTTCTACATACTGTCCAGCTAATAACCGAAGAGAACTCTCGATAAGGGAGGAAAAAATTGTAGAAGCTAGAATTAGTAACTGTCTGTTCAAAAATCCCACAATGAGAAAAGAAAACCAGAATATACTGCGAGAATTTGGCTTGGGTGATACATAGTACATCCCTAACTTGTACTCTCACTACGGGGCACAACTTTCATAAGGACAGGGCTAAATTCAAAGCATGTGGCCATAAGATCTGAATTACTTACATGCTATTTCACAGACAACTGCAAACAAAGGTATATCTACCAAAATGTACACCTTCACTTAATTAAAAAAAAAACTTTCAGGCGAACCTTTTTAAATGCTGCTTCCTGTTACATTCAAATGGTAAGAAAGAATGACAAGTGTACCCCACTGTTAGAGTGCTGCCACATATATTAGTGAGGCCTTTTAAAATCCATTCCTTTGTTCATAGCACCATTTTTAGATTTTTTCAGATTGTTGTATGCTGCCCAATATTATTTTATTTGTCTCTGTGTATTTCTATTTGCTAACCAGGGGTAGATCATTGAGCCACACAAACCTTTTTCTGACTCACCTCAAGAGCACTGTCTGGTTAAGTGACTTATTTAGAGTCATAAAGTAGGCTTATTCAGGCCAAGGAAATCAAACCATGGACTACAGGATGGGAATTCCACAGCCTCTATTTGACTATATATAATTTTTCACATATTGTATGAGTATACATAATTTTGTAATTAGTGTAATTTAGCAGTTTTTTATATTAGAAATTCAACATATAAGCCTGTCAGTATAGGCTTAATTTGATTTGTCCCTAATAGTGTACTTGGGGGGTCATAGATCTCTTACATAGCTAGGTACTGCAGTGCTTGAATAATATTCAGTTCAGTCAGGAGCACCATTAGAATACTAATATCATCACAAAACCCATAATTTTCTCAAGTAACATTCTGTAGAAGAAGAGTCCTGTATTTTTGTAGTTACCAAAAACACTGCAAGGTGTCTGGGTCCATGACAAAGTAATATTTCAGAAAAATACAGTTTATCACATCTTTTCACAAACTTGAATATTTTATTCAGTGACTTTTAAACTGCATGATGTAATATCACTAAGCATGTTGTTTTTAGAGTAAGAAGTCAAACAAATTGTTTTAGTGAAACAGATTCTGTAAATCGTGTCTTGAGAAAATCATCACATAATTTATTCCTCATGATTTCCAAGGTACACTGCAGGCCCGAAACAAAGACTGGATATTTTTTTTCTGTTTAGCTCATAATGCTATCTGTTTACATCACTGCTTAGTAGTTCATACACCACAAAATGTTCCTGCTCTTTTCTCATGCTCCTTGTGACAACGTACGCTGAACTGTCTGCACTGAATTTGTAAATGAAACACTGAAGTATAAAGTTGTTTGTTAGCATCAATCTTTTCATTAGTTACAGATCTCCTTATTGTGGAATTATTCAGATGACTTTTACTTCTGCAGAGATTGTGCATATTGACTGACATTGGTAGATTGTAATGACAAAAGTTTGAATGGTCTTTTATGGTTGAAATATTCTGAACTGGACAGTTTTGTCATTATTGGTTCATATGTTATGTTTCACTGCTTGGCTTACTGAAATGTTCAAAACTATAAATTTAAAACACACTCTGGGGCTGTATTTTACAAGGGATATAATGTAATTATTATATTACCATTATTATATTTTACAATAAGGAAGGTGAATCAAAGAACTTTTGCATGGTCCTAAAATGTGTGCAAGCGGTCTGTGATTTGAAAACAGTCCAAAGTTAAACTTATTCGGCATCCGGACAGATACATTTTCTTTGAATGTGGGTTTCAATGCTATTTTAGTTAAATGAGTTTCAAATGCAGAGAAGTTTTAATGCCAAGTTTGTTTTCATTGTGAGACTGTACTGCTTTGTTTAGCAAATGTCTATCAGCATCTGTGCTATAAAATTTGAAATAAAAGTTTTAAATTAAATTCAAATATCTGTAATCATTGTAGAAGTAAAGCAGAAAACAGTATGCACACTGAAAGTTTTGAACAGTACTTTTTATGTTATGGCAACTGGAGAGAAGTGGGGAAATTACATTTGTTTCTTAATTAATTTATTATTATATATGGATAAGTGGCTGAAACCTAGCACAAGAAAAGAGCTGAAGCATGATATGGAAAATGATCAATTGTCAAGTACTTCTCGACACACGTCTACCATTTTAATGCAAAACATTAACCAGGTATCATCCTTAGTTTCTCAAAGAGGGAAAAACAGAAAATATTGTGATGAATATATGAAATATGGATTTTCTTATGTGGGAGATGAAGACTGTCCTAAACACCAATGTGTGGTCTGTGGGGAAGTGCTGTCAAATGGCAGCATGAAACCTTCCCTACTTTTATGACATTTAGAAATAAAACATGCTAATTATAAAAACAAATAATATAGTTTTTCAAATGCTTAGCTAAAAATACAAAAAGATTAAATTTGACATCATGCATCCTGTCAGGTAACAAAGATTATGAAAATGCTGTGGAAGCTAGCTATCGTATTAGTTACCATATCACTAAATGTGACAAAAATCATACTATAGCTGAGAATTTAATATCTCCCTATATAAAAGATGCTGTTTGATGTGTGCTTGGAGAAGAACATGTGCAGAAAATGGACACTATCCCTCTTTCAAACAATACACTGTCTGAAGAATTGAAGATATGTCTGATGATGTGTTGAGATGACAGTACTAGGTAAAATTAAAAATACTAAAATTTTTGCTATTCAAGTTCATGAAATCACAGATGCTGCTAATTTTATTTTCCTTGTTATTGCAAGGTATTTGAAAGATGATGAAGTTAAAGAATACCTTTTCTTTTGTCATCCTGTGTCAGAACGCACAAGAGGTGAGGATATGTTTAATGTTATTGATTGTTATTTCAAAAAGAAAACATAATTAATTTGGTAAAATTTGTTTTTGATTATGTACCGATGATGCCAAGTCTCTGTTGAGTATTTTCTCCAGTCTTCATGGTCTAGTCATGAAGGTAGCTCCCAATATAAACTGGAGCCACTGCTGCAGCCACAGACAAAGTCTGGCATGTACAAACCTCCCTGGTGAATTTAAACTTGCTTTTGATGAAGCTGTGAAAGTTGTGAATTTTATAAAGTGAAAGTCCACAAACTCAAGAATTTTCAAGGCTCTGTGTGAAGAGATAATGAGTCATCGTTCTACTCTGCTCCTTTATACAGAAGTAAGGTGGTTTTCTTGTGGTAAAGTACTTACCCGGCTGTTTGAACTTAGACACGAAGTCCAGGTGTTTTTTGAAGTCCATCCTTTTCCTCCTTGCTTCCAAGTTACACCACTGTAATTGGCTTCAGCCACTTGCATATTTATCAGATATTTTTCAAAATGTAAATTAATTAAATCTGACACTTCAGAATAGCTCAATAATGATCTTCAATGCCTCAGACAAAATTGAATCTATGATTAAAAATACAGATTTTTGGTGGCCATGTGTTGAAAATGGCCAACCTGAGGTATTTGAAACTGCATATTTTCTTATCTGAAAACAAGCTTTGTCTCTCCCAGGAAATAACCAAGAAAATAACTGAACACTTGAAAGGGCTAAAATTGGATTTTGAGAAGTACTTCCCCAAACCTGAAGAAGAAAACTATTGGATTTCAAATCCTTTTGAAGAACAGTATGTGCAGGCAGCTAAATTATCAATCAAGGAGAAAAAGAAGTTGATTGAACTTTCAGCTGATACTACCTTAAAAGTCGAATTCAAAGGATAATTTCTTATTAACTTTTGGGCAAACATCAGCAGAGAATATGAGCAGCTTTCTGACAAGGCCCTTAAGTTTCTGTTGCTGTTTACAAGTACAGAACTGGCGGCAACAGCTTTCTCTTCTTATATTTTTATTAAAATCAAATATTGTAATAAGTTGAATGTAGTTCCAGATTTATGATTACACCTTGCATTAGCTGAACCCGATTTCAAAAAACTGTGCCTTAAAACAAGAATAAGGATCCTACTGAATATATGTTTAAGACAAGTTAAAGTCATTTAATTATTTGTGTAGTTTGAAATGTTTAATAAGTTTGAAATGTTTAATTTTATGATGACTTCATAACTTGCTTATATTTATCTTTTGAATTTTGGAAATAAAAAATATATCTGCACTCTCTTTGTTCACTTTATTAGATTATTATTTTTTTACACTTACAATACAAATGTTGGACATAAAAGTACTATATAAATTACAAAAATATGAGAGGTACAACTTTAGGGAAATGGACTACCAAGGGGTATGTAAGTCAAAAAAGTTTGGAAACTGCTGCACCACAGCATAAAGGCATGCAGTTTTACTGCCTGGGCATGTGCCCAAGTATGCCCCACCATAGCATCACTAGCTAGTTAGTGATCATCTGCCTAGCCCAGTTTTCCTAACTCCAATCCTGTAAGACCCCATTTCAGACACTAGTTGATGATACACTGCTGGATACTATACCTCTCTCTCAGACGTACAAGCCAAAATTGTTAATTTTTAGCTATGGCTTTTGCATTCAACTGTGCCTTTTTCCCCAGTTTCATCTGTGACCAGTCAATATTAGACTATTTTTATAGGGCAATAGCTATCCACTTCCAAACAAAACTGCACTACCCCAGAATTAAGTAACACCAGAAAAAATTAACTTGTGCTATTTTAGTTCCCCGCTTGAACTGTACTGTCACTTACTTAACTGCAGTTCACCTATTATCTTGGAACTCTCTCCATATTACTTACCTGCAGTTTGAGTCAATTGATTATTTGTTTTTGTTTGACTTGTCCTTCCTCCAGAATCTGGTTCTGCCCACTCCATTCACCCTTGCTACTCTTGGGCTCACTTTGTTCCCCACCCTGCTCCCTAATCTTTCCCACCCCAAGGACAAATACATTTATTTCTCCTACACTCCACCCACACCTGACATTAACCGATCCACACTCACCAATCTCTCCCCACCCTACCGGCTACATCCCTTTTATTAACCAATCACACTAACACACACTCCTGACAATGACTCTGTACTCACTAAGCTGGCTCCTCCTCATCTCCTCCACCCTCCTGCTCCTGCTAAATGCAACATCCATTCAACACACACATCCCCATACCAAACCACTATCTACAACCTCTGAATATTGCACTTTCAGCCCCAACTACTCATCTATACACACTAGTCTAACCTCTATTTCAGCCATCCATTACACCAAACTAAAAGTTCTGTCATGTCATACTAAGAAACGCCCCTTATGTTCCCAAATTAGCAAACTACATCTAAAAAGAAGATTATTGTACATTTACCACCCTCTCAAAAAACAAATCCTTTCTCAATGTGGGAATGTCCACCCCAACCCAGGACCCTCCACTGATTCCACAGTCCATCATACTTCCAGTAAAACCCTACAACTGATAATTCTAAACCTACAAAGCATCAGAAACAAAATCACAATGCTTAGATTTCCCAAACCCAACCTGATATATTTGCTACTACTGAAACCTGGCTCAAACCTTAAATAAAAGACACTGAATTTCTCCCACCAGGCTACAACTGTCTTTGATATGACAGGCCACATAAAAAAGGAGGTGGCATTGCCATACTCCATTCCAACCACCTCAACATTGTCCCCTACTCTAGCCCCATGCCTCAATTTGAATTTGCAGAAATTCCCATTGGGTATCTCCAATTAAATAACACTAAAAAATCTGTATAGTCAATCTCTACATTCCCCCTGGAAATAACATTCCTATACTAGAAAAAATCCTTGCCTGGACATCTAAAACTACTCAAAATGAAACAATTATCCTAGGTGACGTCAACATTGATTGGTTAGAATTTACCAAAAAAACAGTCCACCTTCAACATAAACCTGTTCTCCTACACCCAAGTAGTAACAGACATTACCAGACCAAACAAAACCAAAACAATGGCTCTACCCTAGATTGGATTCTAGTGTCTGACCTGAGTAAAATTTCAGCCGCAGGCACATTACCTCAAATCATTAGTGATCACCTATCTGTTTATATCCTTTGGAAATACTCCCCTACCCACAATACCCACCAGTATAAACTAACCAGGAACCTATCCAGATTCAGCCCAGAAACTTTAAACAACACCCTCCTACAAATAGATTGGAGTGCCCTAAATGTGCTACCTTTAGACGAGGCAGTTGAACTCTTCAGTACTACATTTTTAAATATTCTAAATAACTTAGCTCCTCTATGAGTAAAACAAATCAAAACCAACCATGCTAACTGGCTAATTATAGCCACAAAACAACTTATGACAAACAGAGATAGAGCATGGAAACTCTGGCATAAAACCAAAAATCCTGCTCACCTCCTAAAATTCAAACAACTCCGAAATCAAGCCAAACACTTCATAATCAGAGATAAGGAAAACTCCTTCCACACATCCCAAAACCAAAACAGAAACAACGCTAAGAAATTTTGGGGTACCATCTCTAGTTTACTGCATCCAGGTAGCAAAAACAACTCATGCCCACATCCAGACAAACCCCCAATAAATAGCAGCCCTCTTCAACACACACTTCATAGACACCATCTCCAAACTCTCTGTCACCTTCCCACAAACAAATTCTAAAGCTAGCAAACACACCCTCATACAACCTTCACACAACCACCCCAATGCTTGCTTTTCCTTCCCCCCTATCCTCACAGCTACCACTCACAAATTACAACTCAAACTAAAACCCTGTACAACTGCTCCAGATAATCTACCCCCAGATTACTTACAAATGCCAGCCAAATCTATAGCCCACCCCATTAGCATATTAATCAACAGATCTCTCTAAGAGTCTCATGTACCTGTAATCTGGAAAATAGGCTACATACTCCCATTTCACAAAGGTGTCCCAAACATTGGTTTCATCAGTTTCTGGCCAATTGCAATACTCTCCCCACTATCCAAAATCATAACAGAACACAGAAAAAATAGCTCTACCAAATGCTGTGTAGTCTTGAGACGCCTATATAAACTTCCCAACTGATACTTTGAAAATAAGGCAGTAATCCAAAAAGTGCTGATAACTCAAATTTAATAAGAACAACGAAGTCAACTTAAAAGTTACAATTAGATCCAAGTTAAGCGCTTTCACCCGCTTGAATTACGGGCTTCATCAGAACTAAGAATTGCCCTAAAAACAGTTACATTTTAAATAACTTTTTGGCGCCAAATATGTGGCTACATTTAAAGTCACAGATACACAACCAATCACCTAACTAATGACTGTCCAAACTAATAATTAAAAAAACAATATTCTATATAATAACATACTCTAAACATATAAACCTTTTTGTAAAAATATGTTTGTATTCAATGAATCGTTAAAATGTTATCATCAATTCATATTAAGCAGTGGTTTAATAGATACAAAATCATTTAGACCCGGGGGTGTAGATGCATCTGTAAATAACTGCCACCACAATTCTTTATAAGATAAAAGTGCTTTAAAATCTCCACCCCTCGGGTCTATCTTAATGCTGTCTATTATAGCAAATTTAAAATGGTGACCCTCACCATGTTCCCGAATATGCCTGTACAAGGCATTTTTTTCATCTTTCTTCTTAATACAATATAAGTGTGCATAAATTCGCTTGCTAAAATGCCTTTTGGTCTTACCTATGTAAAAAGCCGTACAAGTGCAGCAATTGGCAATGTAAATAATACCTTTAGATTTACAATTCCACTGTTTAAATTCTATGTACGTCCTATTAATATTATTTAGTCTTATACCTTCACCTTCATTTATAGTGTAGCATAAATTACACATGCCACACTTCATTGTATGTTTACAATGGGAATTTGAAATTAAGGGACCTCTTTCCAAATATTTTTTAATATTTGGTCCCATTTTATTAACAAAAATAGGACAACGTCCTACAATACTCGTGACCTCATCATCTGCCAGAATGATATTCCAATTTGAAATCAGGATATCTTTAATTCTAAATGAATAAGGTCCGTATTCAATAACACAAGCTCTACTAAAATTTGTGGATATCTCTGACTGTTTGTCAGTGCATTTAACAATATTGTCACTATAATTGACATTAAAGCCCAACAAGGGGACATATTTTCTTCCCCATTCTTTTTCCACCTGCTTGAGCCAGTTTGCAATCCACCTAGTGATAAAGGGGTTGATGCCTAGCTTGGTGAGTTTTTCTATGATTCCTGAGTGGGGAATGGTATCAAAGGCCTTGGCCAGATCAAGGTAGGCTTTATGAACCACCTTGCCTTCATCCACAGCTCTAGTGTCTGACTCAAAGAAGTTGACCAAGTTGAGCAGACATGATCTGCTCTTCACAAAACCAAACTGTGTGGGATCCAGAGTTTGGAGAGTCTCTATATCCTTGTTTATGAGCTCCATGATGATGAGTTCCATATCTTTGAATATCAGACTCAGGCTAATGGGGTGATAGTCCCCAGAGTCTGTAGTCGCTCCTCCTTTGTAGAGAGGGATGACTGTAGCAGTGTGCCATTCGGTAGGGACAAAGCCTGATGTGAGGCTGTGATTGAACAGGGCACACACGTGAAGTGCCAGTTTACACTGTAGTTCATGTAAAACACAGCCAGGGATATTGCCAGGTCCCATAGAAGCTGTATTTTTGGCCTTGAACAGTGTTGTTTTATCCTGTGCAGCAGTAATAATGGGTGCCTGGCAATCTACTGGTGTTGTGATTGGTCCTTTGGGATGGAGAGAGGGGTAAATTTGGCACTGAATCTGTCAGCCAGTATATTGGCAATATCTTTTGGCTCAGTATAGGAGGTACCATTGTGCAGTAGCTCAGAACAAAATTGGGTATTGCCGTGGCGATTCTTTACACAAATATAGAAGGCCTTGTGGTCGTCTTTACTATCTGCTGCAATTCTGTTTTCATAGCTAGCTTTAGAACATTTGATGAGGGATCTCAACTTTTGTTGTGGCTGATAAGGGAGTTTTTCCAGTCTTGGGACTTCACCTTATTCTGCATCAGTTTCCACCTTTTGTTGTAGAGTTTGTTTATGGCAGGGGACCACCAAATTGACTTCGTTTTTTTGGAGAAGAGCAACTTGGTTCGATTGGGTATGGTGAGATCCATGTATTTGTGTACGTGTTCATACAGTGCATTGGTGTATGATTCAATGGGCATGCAACTATTCTCCATTTGCATGGGTGCCATGAAGTTAGCCACCTCTGTTTTTAGGAGCCCAAAGTTAATTTTGGAGAAGTTTTTCATGGTGGTTACCTTTGTGGGGGTAGGGGGGCTGTGGATTTCTAAGTTGATTAGTTTGTGGTCTGATCTAACCAGGGAGGAGCTGACTGGTGTAGAGGAATGGTTGCCCATGTTAATCATGATCAGGTCAAGGATGTTGCTACCTCTAGTGGGGGTAAGAACGAGCTGGTCCAAGGCAGTGGAATTAATGTACTCCAGAAACATTGGGCAAGTGTATTGGTACATGAGTAGTTTTCCCAATTAATGGAGGGGTAGTTGAAGTCACCTAGTATGAGAGTGTTAGGTTGGACCCTAATATTCTCCAGGGTGCTTAGTAATGTGGAGTGTGAGTCTTGGGACATGGTTGGGGACCTATAGCAGGCTTTGACCTGAATCGCTCTCTTACCCAATGTTAGCTGCACCTGAAGTATCTCTGATGCGTTATGTTGGTCTACGAGTCTGGAGGTATGCGCATCATTTATGAATATGGAATCACCACCACCTTTGGAGTTTCAGTCCAGGTTCTGGGGCCAAAAGGTGTAGAAAGAATTATAGCCTGCTAGTGTGGGGGTGCATTCTGCTGCCTTGAACCAGGTCTCTGTTACAGCACAAATGTTGATGTTCTCCATTTTAAGGAGTGCTTAGAGTGAGTGCATTTTGGCTCTTACAAGGGTATCCAATTATACTGAGTAAAATCAATGCTATTATAAATTGTAAAGTATAACCAAAAAAGCAAGACTTTTTGGAGTGGTGAAAGAATCACTAAAATAAGCATAAATACTCTCAAGATGTTAAAAGTATTCTCTAAAAGTCCAGCCACAATGAAAGGCATAAAAATATTTAATAATAAATAATAAAATAGAAAACATGAGAATACTAAATATCTAAGTACAATAAAACACCACAGTTTAAATCACTGGAGAAATCAAAATAACACAGTTGGACAGATTCAAACAGCAGATAAACAATACGTAAATAATCTCACTGAATTTCCTGACTGTCTAAAGAATATCTGTTACCTAGCTAACTTAATACAACAAGGCAAGATTAGATACTAAGATGCTTACTTCCACAAGGCAAGGTGATGAGTTTCTAACTGACCAGATTTTAAGTAATTGTGATAACTGTCAAATATATTTTATATCAGGTTCCAGAGAAAATAAAACAAAACAAACTGCTATGAGAGTTCCATCCTCTCAGTACTGATTATAGAATGACACCACATTTGATCACCTGATTCTGGTGCAATACACACTCAGAGCATTGCTAAAATCTGTTGTAGTATTTGAAAATTACAGAACAATTTCAAAAACTTCTACTCTTCCCTTCCAGAATTCTCTGTTTAAACATATACATTTAATGAGTTATAATAATACTTTTGACACATTTTTATGCAAGCATCTGTACAACTCAGCATGATAGTCAAATAACACAAAATTATTTACAAAACTCCAGCTAACTATACTGGCATATGTTGCACAGGCACTGCCCTATTCTCTCTGTCACATATAGCAATACCTCACATCATTACACCAGGATCTGTCAGGTCACACAAGGACTCAAGTCACTCAGCCACAAGTACTAGTATGATTCTGTCACAGTCCATGTGGGTATGGATGACTTGGATGTACCTCCCTGGACTACATGAAGAGAGACATGTCTGAGCTCTCAGATTATGCCACAAGCAGGTATGAGCCTAGCCTTGAACATCATTCTACACTTACCAAGGATGATGCCACAGTACAAACAAACAAGGATTGACTTTAATAATTGGTTTAGCGTCTAGTGTCAGTCCAAGGGGATCCAATATCTGTCAACCTGGGAGGACGTGGTCGACAGGCTACTCTGTTTTGCCAGAGATGGTCTGTAGCTGTCTCCTCTAGGCTTTTGGATACTGGCAAAGGCATTAGCCACTCCTATTGTACCTTTTTTTTAGGCAGTGTCTAAATAATCAAGCTCCCAAAATAACAAAATCTTCTCGAGATAAACTCAAGGTACTGCTGCTCAATGCTAGGAGTCTAAAGAAGAAACTGCACTCCTTGGAAGCACTTTTCATCTTGGAAGATGACGATATTTGTGCAATCACTGAAACATGGTTCAAAACCACAGAAAGCACCCCAGCTGTGCAAGGCTACAACACCTTTCATATGTTCAGACCAGAAATTGAGCAGGAAAGCACCAAAGGAGGAGATGTATCCATCTTTATAAAGGATAAGTACAGTTCAAGACTGGTCAAACAGTACCACTCTCTCGAGCTACTCCATGTCCAATTAACCACAGATAAAAGTCCCTACCACATCATCGCTAGCTACAGGTCTCCCACCATGTACCAGGAAAAGAATACTATATGGATTTACTGGAGTCACTTACCATGCATCCCAACACCTTATATGGGTGTTTTTAACTATTTTACCATTGACTGGGAAACATACATGACTATAAATATGCAGGATCAGAAGTTCTTGGATTTTGTCAATGTAAACGCTCTGTAGCAGCTGGTCAGCAAACCCATGAGGGCTCACATATCCTGGAAATAGTACTCACTAACATGGGGTAGCATTGCTGCCCCCATGTGATGTCCTCTTTGGTAAGATCAGATCATAAATCAGTCTCTTTTGAAAATACCCCATCAAGCTCAAAAATACTTAAGAATTTTTCCAAAACAAATTACCTCCTACTAAGCAATGACATAAGAAATTTAAAAATGCCTCTGAACCCAGAAAACACAAACTCCTATGCAGACATACATCAACACCCTGTACAACCACTTAAGTGGTTGTATAGAATTGGCTATACCGAACTGGATTAAAACCAGGTTTTGCCAGAAAAACAAGCCACCTCGGTGGACCCCTGGAATAAACAGGTTATACAGCAGCAAAACAAAAATAAACTAATGTCCAAAAATAAGTGGGAATGGGCTCAGTAAATGAAGAAATTCCCCACTAGTCTAAACAAACAAATTGTCAAGTCCTCCAAAGCAAATTAGAAAGCAAAAATATCCTCCCTAGCCAAGGAAAGTCACAAGGCATTTTTAAACTTTGTCTGAAATCTTAAGGGGAATACCCAGCTATGTGCAGAGCTGGTTGTGTATGGCAACACCCATACTTTCCCAGGGAAATTGCCAACATGCTAACTAACAGATTTGGATCAAACTTCATCTCCCCACGTCCACACCAGTCATCCCCCAAAGTATGCCTGCCACCATTCCTCAGCTTATTATCTCAAGCAAGAAGGTCTTCTCTGTGCTCTCCAAGGCCAGTGTCAAAGGTAAAAACTTCAAAGACCAATACACGTAAGGTTCAGTTAAGGCACATTTAATAACTTGCTGCAAGGAGACAAAAACATGTAAATACAGGATTTTGCCTCACTACTAACAGGAAGTATGCTATTCTTATACTATTCTACAAGACATGGCCTTTTATGGCTGGCGTAATTAAACACAACTTTCAGTATTGTTTTACAGCAGATGTTACTCAGATTTTCTGCTGACATGACTGGATTTATGAAAAACATTTTGAGAAAAACAACCTGGTCTTGGTGGGCCCTAGCCCGTTACAAGCTTCCATTGTGTAGTTCTAATACATGTGTTACATTTCAAGGTACTTCTCTAACTTAGGCACAAGCAAATGCTGATTGCGGTTCATATTTTCAAGCAGTTTTTGTTCTAATTATCTATAGCTTCTGCAGCTGTGTATTTTCTCACAGCACAAGCGGAACTCCTTGTCTAAGTCTCATAACATTAATACAAGTGATATTGTTCTATTCATTATTTTCCAGCCCCCTGTAATACAGCCCGCTTTAGCAAGCTTTTTCGCTTGTATTCAACTCAGCACAGCTCCTCGTGGTGTCCTGCAGAGTTCTACAAGCAGCAGAGAGCAAAATAGTGACTTTTTCCTGATTTAAGTATTTTTTCTGGCTTTTTGATTATTTACTGCTTAGCGATTGCATTTTCGCCTGTTTATACAGTTCAGCATTCTATTTAAACTTTTTTTGTGTTGATTAACTGTTTTGCACTTTTAAAAAAGTTATTTGTTGTTTAATTTTACCTGTAGGCTAACACACTCAAGTGTGCTAGCCGTTTAAAAGCATTTATAGCATTTACTGTCCGTTTTTCCTCTGTTTTCTGCAAAAAAGAAAAAAACAAACAAAAAAAAAAATCTTGTTTTCCCACCTTACTAAACTAGAATAGTCCAGTCTTCAGAGTTTGCTGATCTCTGGGCTTTGGCTTGGTTCCTGTGCTATTCCATATCCTTATTTGGATAAAGGGAAGCTTCTTTGTTCACCAGTGGGAGTGGGGAGCACTGAGCAGCCTATTTGTCCATAGAGCAGTGGTTCCAGCCAGAAACTTGTAGTCTATTGGCCATTTTGGGTCAATTCCTAGCTCTTTTCAACCCCCTGCTATAAAGCCCACTTTAGCGTGCTTTTGCGTGATTTAGCACGGAGTTGCCCATAGAGCACCATCGGGCAGCGCCGGTTAAACAAGGTTAAACTATTTCTGGCTCCGTAAAGTCTGCTTTTCAATTTTTCCCTTAGAACTTCTCTACTTGCAATCTAAACAGTCTATTCTCTATCTCAAAAGCTCAGCACTTGCTCCTAAAGCATTTTTATATAGGTAAAGCTCAGCACTTGCTCCTAAAGCATTTTTATATAGGTAAAGTACTTGTATACTAAACAAAGTACTACATTAGCCTAGAATCCCCTTGAGTACCCATTTCCCTATAGGTCCCTTCTGACTCAGTTACACAGCAAACTTTATCACTTTTTCTAGCATGTCGAAGGGTCAGTTGCTAGCGTCCTCTCCTGTTCAGCTGGTAAATCTGGGCATCTTGAGGCAATGTTACAATTGCCTCTTTACACAGACAACCCACTCCTTCTCCCACAAAACACAAATACATGTGAGAGATGCAACTATATAGCCAAACTGGAGGCTGAGCTCTCTCAACTCAGGACTGGCAAGACCAGACAGGAGGAGAAGGAAACCACGCACACCACAAACCCAGTTTCACATAGAACTATCACAACTGCAAAACAAACACATAAACACACAAAGACATACTCGGAGGCACTGATCAAAAATCTACCAAAACTACAAAGGCCTCCAAAGCAGACACCCAAGCAACTGCCACCTCAAGACATAAGACATGCAACACATAGTTCTCAAAGTCAGTGTGCTAAACAGTCACAGCCCTTAAGGCCAAACACAATGCCAGACACACTTGTTATAGGTGACTCCATAGTCAGACACACTGACGTCCCACTCACCAGACTGAACAAGGAAAAGATCACAGTAAGCTGCCTGTCAGGCGCTAGAATCCGCCACATAACACAAGCACTCAGGTCACTCCACAGCAAGTACAAGTATGACTCAGTCATTGTCCATGCCGGTGTGAACAACCTGAGATGTACCTCCCTGGACTACATGAAAAGAGACATAGAGGAGCTCTCAGATTATGTAGCCCAGGCCGGTATGACCCTGACCCTGAGCAGTATCCTACCCTCACCAAGAATGATGCCACAATACAGAAACAAAATGATCAGCTTTAATAATTGGCTTAATTACTGGTGTCATTCTAAGGGGATCCAATGTCTGTCTGCCTGGGATGACATGCTTGACAAGCCACGTTGCTTCGCAAGGGACGGCTTGCACCTGTCACCACTGGGCTTCCGGATATTGGCAAAGGCTCTTGCCACCCCCATAGTGCCTTTTTTAGGCAAGGCTCAAATGATAAACCTAATGGCCTAGAAAACATAAATGGAGAAAAACTAAGGGTAATACTGCTCAATGCCAGAAGTCTAAACCTCAAGATGCACGCCCTCGAAGCCCTCCTCAGTATGGAGAACATCGATGTCTGTGCTGTGACTGAAACCTGGTTCAAGGCTCCTGAGAGCACCCCAGCACTATCAGGTTATACCTCATATCATGCGTTCCGGCCCCAAAATCCGGACCGAACCACAAAAGGAGGGGGAGTATCCATATTCATAAAGGATACCCACACCTCCAGGTTAGTGGCAACGCACGAAGCATCGGAGACCATCCAGGTGCAATTAACCATAGGTAAAACTGCCCTACAGTTTGTAACATGCTACAGACCACCTTCTCAAACTCAGGAAACCCACACAGCCTTCCTGAAGACACTGGAGAGTATGAATGTCTCTCCAAACACCATCATTTTGGGTGACTTCAACTACCCAAACATAGACTGGGAACATTACTCAAGCCCCAACACCCTAGCCCAAAGGTTCCTTGAGTTCATAAACTCAAATGCTATGGAACAACTAGTCACCATTCCCACAAGAGGAGAAAATATACTAGACCTGATCATCACAAACATGGGGACAAAATGCTCCACACCGGAAGTATATCCCTCATTGGTGAGATCAGACCATAAATTAATCTCACTGGAGATCCACATCCCGCCCCACCCCCAGCAAAAAAGACCACAGTGAAGAACTTCTCAAAAGCAAACTTCACACTTCTTAAGACTGGAGTGGTATCCTTCAAGGCCCCCGAGCCAGTGGAAACCACAACCCACACTGCTGAAACTCTTACAAATGCCTTCTACGAGCACCTCCAGGAATGTATGGATCAAGCAATCCCTAATAAAATCAAGACCCTTTCCACCAAAGGCAGGCGCCCGGTCTGGTGGACTCCAGCCATAAACAAACTCTACAACAAGAGGAGAAAGCTACTACATGACAGAGCAAAATCCCTAAAAGGGAAAAATCTCTGATCAATACTAGCAAAAAACTACGATCACTCATAAAATCATCCAAGGCCAACTTTGAGAGAAAAATCGCTAATAACACAAAAGACAATCATAAAGCCTTCTTTAGCTATGTTAGAAACCTGGGTGGAAACTCCCAGATATGCTCAGAATTAGTACAAAATGATAAAAAAATCACTGAACCCACAGACATTGCCAACATACTGGCAGACAGGTTCAGTGCAAATTTCTCCCCTCCCTCCACCCCAAAAGGAGAAATATCTATCCCACCAGAGTCTAGCCTCCTAAACATCTCAGATGCCCAGGTGAGAGCTGCTCTCTCTAAAGCAAAAAACACAGCATCAATGGGACCGGACGGTGTCCCTGGCTGTGTGCTACATGAACTCAATGAGGAACTAAACCCACACATAAGGCTGTTGTTTAATCTTAGCCTTACTACAGGATACGTACCCAAAGAATGGCGTACGGCAACTGTGGTCCCACTCCACAAAGGCAGTGCTTCTACGGACCCTGAAAATTACCGCCCCATAAGCTTGACGAGCCTTGTCTGCAAAGCTATGGAGAGGATCATAATGGAACTCATAAATAAAGACATTGGGGACCTACAGACACTGGATCCTACCCAATTTGGCTTTGTCAAGGGCAGATCCTGCCTCTTGAACTTGGTCGACTTTTTCGAAACAGTCACTAAGGCCATTGATGAGGGTAAGGCAGTTCACACAGCCTACCTTGACCTAGCAAAAGCGTTCGACACAATACCCCACTCGGGCATCATAGAAAAGCTCACCAGCTTAGATGTAAACCCATATGTCACAAGATGGGTTGCAAACTGGCTCAAGGACAGAACACACAGGGTTAGAGTTGCTGGTGCCATGTCAGACTCTAAGCTGGTCACGAGTGGTGTCCCACAGGGCTCATTCCTGGCCCCCTCTTGTTCGGCATTTATTTTTCTGAAGTGCAGGCAAACATAGGGGGATTGTGGCTGACAAAATTTGCAGATGACTGCAAACTGGGCACCATAATTGACACTCCATCAGACACAGACATCCTCCAGAAAGGTCTCATAGAAATGGATAACTGGTGCCAGAGCCATGGCCTTAAGCTAAATGCCAAAAAATGCATAGTCATACCCTTTGGGAAAAACAAGGTGACCCCTAATTACCACATAGGTGGTAATCCATTAAACACGGAAGAAGTTATCAGGGACCTGGGGACCCAAGTTGACAGTAACCTCTCTTTTGACACTCACATTGCCAAAGTGGTTAGGAAGACCTTCTACATTGCCCACCTGATCATGAAGGGATTCACATCCAGATCAGGAGAGGTCATTGTACCCCTGTACTCTTCACTTATCAGACCAATGATTGAGTACAACGCCCCATTCGAATGTACCTTACCCGACACCTGCAGCAGTTGGAAAGACCCCAAAAGTTCCTCACCAAAAGGATAAAGGGGCTCAAACATATGTCATACGATGCCCGACTGAAGAAACTCCAGCTCTATTCAGTCGCATACCGTCTGCTCAGAGGTGATCTGTGCCTGACATACAAGGCCATGTCCAACCCGGAATTAATGGACATGCTCCACCTCAAAAATCCAAATCCACCAGAGCCACGAGAGCAAGAGACTTAAACCTCAACACGGATATAAATAGGATGTGCTGGAGGGACAGATTCATCACCCAGAGACTCCCTACACTATGGAACAGAATCCCAGTCCATGTGAGGCAGAGCCCCTCACTGACTCTGTTCAAGAGAAATCTTGACGAGTGGATGGGAGATCGTAGGTTTACCCCGGGAATCATCTCTGTATCACTGCTGGACAGAGGCACAGCAAACTAATGGGTATAATATTCTCATCCTAAGGGGTGGTGAAAGCCACACACACTCTGGCTAGGCTTATAAATGCCCTAGGGCAGATAGCCTAGTATGAGCCTATGAACCTATGAACCTATGAACAAGCAGAAATTATCTGCTTTCCTGTAAATTTCCAAAGCATAAGCAAAGATTATAGATGCGTATATTTCATGACAATACAAGGTTAGAAAGCTTCTGCAATTCGTACAGATTTATGCAGTGTGAAATAGAATAAATGTGTTAACCCTTTTCAAGCCTTAAATGCAATAAGTATATTACTAATACATACACTAATACATATTTTTTCTGACAGCCAGAAATACAGCATTAATGGGACCAGGCAACATCCAAGGTTGCCTTTTAAACAACTTAAAACATGACCTAGCAGACCCACTTAGATGTCTTTTTAGCCACAGCCTCTGAACAGGCTATGTGCCAGCAGAATGGAGGACAGAAACAGTCATCTCTCTACACAGGGGACCATCAACTGACCCAGTGAATTATAGACCCATAATTTGACTAGCCTCATCTGCAAGGCCATGGAAAGAATCATTCTGGACCTTATCAACAAGGATGTAGGTAATTTCCAGACTCTGGGCCCAACCCAGTTTAGATTCATTATGGTATTTCATGTCTATTAAACCTGATTGACTTCTTTCAGAAGGTCACCAAGGCCATGGATGAGGGAAAGGCTGTGCATACCACCTACCTTGACATAGCCAAGGCATTTGACACAATTCCCCCAGTCAGGTATTATACAGAAACTCTCTCAACTGGAAAGTAACCCCTGCATCATCAGGTGGATAGCCAAATGGCTCATTGAGAGGACATACAGTCAAAATGGATGAAATCAACCCTAGAAAAAGGTCAGTCACCAGTGGCGTACCCCAGGGTTCTCTTCTAGGCCTTCAACTGTTCAGAATTTACTTTTCTGAAGTCCAGGAAAATGTGGATGGCCTGTGGCTGATCAAGTTCACTGATGACTGCAACCTAGGAGCAACCATTGAGTTCCTTAACAATACTAATATACTGCAGAAAGGATTTATACAGTCAAATGTTTGATGCCAAAGCCATGGAAACTAAGTGCAAAAAAAAAAAAAAAGCATAATTATTCCCTTTGGGAAAGCTAACATCCCTACTAATTACAATATAGACAGCACCCCCTGAGAGTAGACCCAGTGGTACATGATCTGGTTACTCAGGTTGATAGCAATCTGAACTTCAACCACCACATATCCACAGTGGTGAGGAAATCCTTCTTTGTGGCTTATCTCATAAGTAAATGCATGGCATCTAGATCCAAGGATGTTATAATTCCATTGTACTCAGCCCTCATTAGATCAATAATTGAGAACAATGCACCCTTTTGCATGTACCTCACCAGATACCTGTAGTAGCTGGAGAGCCCCTAGAGGTTTCTCACCAAGAAAATACAAGGTACACAAAACAAGGCTCATCCCTCTGTGAAATTTGTTCACCTATTTTTTGATAATGGGGAAACTCAGGATAAATATAGTTAAGCTTGTAAAAGTTTTTGGGCTGTTAGCCTAGTAGCCTCCTATCAGCCTATGAACCTATTATAACACAACCTTAACAACTGTGTTGCAAAAAAGGAACTCAAATGACTTTACAACTTCCCAGACTTGCAATATATGATTGGGGTTCATCTCAGTAGTTCTGAGAAACATACAATTTTCCTGCCTAATAGTATATTGGGAATACAAATAAGTCCCAAATTATCATATTTATTTTTACCCTGACATTATGACAGATGCCTAGTATAGGCCAAGTAAGTATCATCATGACTGTTATTTATGGTTTTGAACATCTGTTACCTGAGATCCATTTTCCACAAATAAATAAAGAATACAGCAGAAAGTGAGTTTTGAGTTGGTAAAATTCTCACTATGAAAACAAGGGTTAAAGGTGTATGGTCTGGATGGACAAAATCACTTGGAATTAATGATTATTCTTCTCACTTGTAAAGTAACACCATTCCATAGAATTTACCCATTTCTACAAATAGCTCATTCATGATTTAATATTTCAGCTGTGCATCTGCATAGATTCCCCTTCCAAATGCATGTAAGGAATGAAGGAAAAAAAATTCAAGCCAGATAATTATTCCAAAAAAACTTTTTAATTAGGTTCATAGATTATGGCCAAGCAAACCACCAAGAAGCTAAGTCACATCACCCAATAATTGTGGGAGATGAACAACGCCCTTGGTTAAGCAGGCTTTCTCCACTTAGGAGGATAAATTCCTTTGCCTTGGGGTCAATGGTAATAGCTACCACCTGATCAAGCTTATATCACCACTGATTTAAATTAGGTTAAAAACTGTCATAATATTTTATATGGGTTAGTGTGACTAATTCTTAGTAAAGAATTTGAGGTGAAAAAATTCAGTGTCTAGGACCGTGATTGTGTTACCCAATTTAAAGGCAAATTAAGTACTAGTACTTACAGATAGGAAATAATAGGCTCTTTTGTGTAACCTTTGAGGTATTCAGCAGTTTCTTCTTTGCATTATCTAATTAGAGTTAGGGAGCAGTACAGTCAAATACTGTAGCTCATCCAAAAAAATCACCAAAAGCCCTCAAGAAGGTTAAAATGTTCTTTTTTCTTTTTCTTCTTCAGTTAGGCAGATGAGTGCTGTGCAATTAGTGATCAGCAATGGTTAGTTGGCTTACTTTCATGTGTAAGAAGTGGGTGTGTTGGTGGGAGGGTATCCATTGTGGGCATGCCAATGGTGATGTGATTAACCTAGTTGGTAGATACCTTACAATTTGTCCCTCCTGTACATTTCAGGCAATTATCTGTAATTTAATTCCTTATATTTTTACAATTTTATGATAGTGTTGTTCAGAATTAGGTCCTTACAAATATTGGAACATTTCCATTTATTTAATTCATGAAAAACATTCAAAGTAATAACCATAAAACTTTTTCAGTTAAACTTGTTGACCTGTGTAATAGAAAATTCTACTAATTTAGCATGTTTTGCAGTTCAAAGACTATCTCTTTAAGTAATTGAGGTCAGAAGTATGGGGCATAGGTTGTTTGTTTACCAGTCGTGTACCCGCACTTTAGCTAAAAAAATACGCTTCATCAGATCTGCCTGTTAAGTATTAGATAATAGCTTATAAAGTTCCTTTGAAAATGTCAAAAAAATCACATATCTCAAAAAATGTAAGTAATTGTACTATGTTCTGTGGCATTGAGTTTTATGGAGAATGCTTTAAGATATAATGCTTATTTGGGATGTGTGAACTGTTTGTGTGTTAATGCCATGTGGTTAACAGTGACTATGTTGGACGTTAAGAAAGCTTGGTAAGGGTAAAACAATCCAGATTTATGTGGGATGCAACCACTTAAAAACCTTGTAAAAATAAAAACATGCACACTGATACACTGCCAGGGTAAGCTCTTTAATAGTAGGTAAGTACTTTCACAAGTACACTTCTTCTTCAGATCAGACAAAAACGCTATAAGTTTTATAACTTCAAAGTTCCATGAGCCAATAAAACAATTTGTGCCTTAATCAAACCATTACATCATGGTTACATTGTTGCCAGTTATAGTAAATCTTAAAGGTACCTGCTCTTTTAATGTTATGAATTATATATAATCATAAAAAAAGAACTTACAATAAAGAGCACATAACTCTGTTGTTAATGAGACTTCTGTTACAGGTCATGCTCAGCCTGTGGTGTGACCTAAAGTCAGCAGTTTTTATGCATCATATATATATATATATATATATATATATATATATATATATATATATATATATGTAGTTGAAGATTAAATGAAAGCTGTCAGTGTTTGTCTTTAAAAAAGTGGATAGTTGGTATATTCAATCACACAGCGATTTTGTAAGGTTATACATAACCATACATATTTATCATTAGGATTCCTATATTGTAAGTGCTTTTTATAAATATATATGTTTTTTGAATGTCCATGACTAAGCTGAATTATTTAGAGTACAAGTGTTGCTATATTTATATAGTAGAGAATGTTGTGTTATATTTCAGCTTACTTGCTTCATAACATTAAAAGAGCAGGTACCTTTAAGATTTGCTATAACTGGCAACAATGTAACCATGATGTAATGGTCTGATTAAGGCATATGTTCTTTTATTGACTCATGGAACTTTGAAAGTTATAAAACTTGTAGCGTTTTTGTCTGGTCTGAAAAAGCAAGTAGTATGATTGTGAAAGTGCTTACCTACTATTAAAGAGCTTACCCTGGCTGTGTATTGGTTTGCGTGTTTTTATTTTTACATAGTTTTGCTCATTGCCTTGAGTTACACTAACGAGCTGTCAATCTTAGTTGCTGGTGACTTTTTCTTTTGGTGGATACTTAAAAACCTTATTTTAGTGCCCACCGCAAACAACAGATGATTTTAGTTGTTTGAATACATTAAATAAATTAAATAAGTTGGAGCCACATGAGTCAATCAAGATACAACCAAATACCCTGGTTATGGGTGACTTTAATCACCCATCCATTGACTAGGTAAATTATATGTGTACTAACTCACTTGCTCAAAGGTTCCTGGACTTCGTTAACTCCAATGCCTTGGGCCATCTGGTTGACACACCCACAAGGAGCTCAAACATCCTTGATCTGGTGCTCACCAACATGGGGGAATCACTGCACCACTCCCACAGTTTGGCCATCCCTGGTGGGATCTGACCACAAATCAGTCTCGCTAGAAGTAACTATAGCACAAGACGCCCCATTAGCAACAATTAGAAAAAAAACTTCTCCAAGGCCAATTACAGCCTCTTACGTGACAGCATAAATGGATTCATAGCCACTCCCCCAGTAATGGAACAGACACTTATGCGGAGGTAGACACCAATGCTTTATATGAGCACCTTTACAATTGCATTGACTCTACCATACCTGATAGAATCAAAGCAAGATCTTCAAGGAAAAACAAACTTGCCTGGTGGACACCTGCCATTAATAGGCTATACAATAGGAGAAAGAAATTGCTGTCTAAGAGTAGGAAGGAATGGTCTCAAAACTGGAAACACTCCCTCCTTAACTTAAACAAGCTAATAAGACTCCTAGTGAAGTCCTCTAAAGCTAACTATGAATCCAAATTAGCTTCCCTAACTAAGGATACCCACAAAGCATTCTTTAGTTACATCCATAACCTCAAAGGTAAGGCCCAGATTTGTGCTGCACTCGTAGTTAATGGTGCTACATATACAGAACCTGTGGATATAGCAAACCTGCTGGCTGACAGATTCAGTGAAAACTTCACTCCCCTGTCTCTGGCACATATATCCCAAAGCATTTCTAACACCCATCCCCCCACTTAGTATCTCTGAGAAGCAGGTCTTAAATGCCCTCTCCAAGGCCAAAATCAAGTCCTCTGTGGGACCAGATAACATCCTGGCAGGACTGTATCAAAAGCAAAGCAGAAAGCATCTTGATGTCTATATGGGAATGCATTCTACTCGATCATAATGCAACATCTCCTTGAAAGATGTGGCATTTTATTACATTAATTTAGTGTCTAAATTATAAAAAAGGAGATTTTAATTTTACGAACTGCCTAGAAGGCATTACTTGTGGATAAGGGTTCAGGCAACAAGACTGTGGTTCTTAACCCTAACAAGGTAGTGAAAAAAGGGGAAATAAAATGTTTAGCTAGGCAGAGGTCAGGGGTGGGGTTTTTGATCTATGTAGAGTGGTGCTGACAGATGCAGGGAGAGGATGGAAAACATGTTCTAAAAAGTAAATATTAAATCTTAGACCTGGTAAGTCCAAGTTTAAGGCGTGCCATTGATGAATGTGTGTGTGGTCCTCTAGCACATAAAAAAAGCATTATAGATTATGCCTTTCTTCTAACAGTTGTGGTAGGTTTGCTAAGGAGGAAAGACATGTCACCTAGCTTGTTTGTTAGTGTCATGTCCTTTACATTTTATACTGGAGGGGTACATGTTTAAACCTGCTTGTTGTTTGAACACGCACCTGGCCTGTAAAGGCAGTGTCCCCTTGTGTGTGTGAGGGGCCAACTGAGAGCTCAGGTACGCTAGCTTTAAGGTCCTACAAATGTTAATTAATTTTGGCAATCACAAGGGTGGTCAAAATGCCATCCATTCGTGTTGGGATCCTGAGGATTTATCAGGTGGGTTGTTGTGGTCCAGATGGATGTAAAAGTAAACTCAAATTAGAGATTATTTTAGGGGCTAGTGGGTATTCAGTATATCCATCTATGAGGGTGGGTTTTTCTTATTGGTGGGAATCACAGCTGAGGTGGAACCACTTTTAAGAATGGTCAGCCCAGAATAGAAAAAACAGGTTATCCAAAACCATGTGAGAAAATGT
This sequence comes from Protopterus annectens, assembly GCF_019279795.1. Classification (NCBI taxonomy): domain Eukaryota; kingdom Metazoa; phylum Chordata; order Ceratodontiformes; family Protopteridae; genus Protopterus; species Protopterus annectens. The sequence goes on along the minus strand of NC_056732.1, from coordinate 1,020,856,554 downwards.
CTATCCAGCTCAGATCTCTAAGGAGGCAAGGGTATCCATAGGTGTAGGTATTCAAATGCTGGGGCTGGGATGTAAATAATTGCATTTAAAAATTCCAATTAAAAATCATTCGGGGAGAATTAACCGTAATTATAGTAAAGTAATAGGAAAATTTAGGTTGCGGTGCCCCAAGAGGGCTTGATGACAGATGTTACCTGCTTAAAGTTAGTTAACTGAGACTTGAATCCTTAAACTAACATTAGATTAAAATGTTCTTGGTTTTGCCGTGCCATTATCACATTGGTGTGTGGTCTCCTAATTAAAACTATGTGTTTCCTGAAAAGCAATATTTTTTCCATTTTTGAAAATAAATAAAGATTGTCAGGGATGCCATCCATGTCTTAAGGGACATTAAAAATATATTTGGGGGTCATAGTGGTGGTTTTGAAGGATGTAAAGTATAGAAACTGGTTTGAGAATTTTAACAGTGTGATGGGCCAAAGGAGTTACCGCTGAGGTCCACTTGGGATGAAATTTTGTAGGATTCAACTTTATTTCAGCTTTATATACATTATTAGTCTGTCCTTCATTCCTAACTGTTGCATATCTCTCTGTTGTCTCTATACTTAAGACAATAAAACACAGTGGTAAACATTCAACTCAACTTGTTTTTTTTTTTGTTTTGGTCAGGCTTCACTGAAAGTGCACTCACAAATCTTTCACCAAGCTTTCAATCCAAATTCAGATGAAACACATTTCCTAGCACCCTGTTTCAGTTCAAATACATATTGCTTCACTATCTCATTAGGCATCTGGCTGCAAAGATTAACAGAAATGTCTACAATTACCTTTAATTTAGACACAGCATTTTAACAATCTGGTCAGATGAGCTGAGTGCTGAAGTAATCCATATGTGGGTGGACCCATAACACTGAATGATGATCCCAAGTGCTTCAGCGAAGGAATGTCATTCACCATAAAACAATGCTCCACTCTTTCTACACATGCACACTGCTATTGGTTTGTTTAAATTCTTCGATTTTTTCCAAACTGAGCCATCAGAAATCTTTTCACCACGTTTTCTTCTGTGTGTTCTATACTTTAAAGGCTGATTCAGGTTGTAAGGTCATGAGAAATTTCCTTTTGGGTGCATTTGGTTGGGGACACAATGGCTGAGTTGAAACCAGCTGAAGAGACATACAATTGTCACAAATTCAATGCAAGTACAAAGAAGCATGTGGCACCATGCCCACAGATTTCGTAAACAAATGCATACAGGAATAATGTTCTTGGGCCCCCAAAGTCTCCAAGAGATAGCAAGCAGTATGACAGGCATCACCAGCACAGTGGCTAATGGGCATATTCCAAGCCTCACACATAGACCACTGAGTACACCTAAAGCCATGCTGTTGACAGTGCAAAGTATAGGGTAAGCATAGAGTGAACACTATATGCATGGGTCTATATTATAACATCGAAGTTCTCTAACATTGAATGTTATAATATCGAACCGTAATGTCGAACGCTGAAAACAGCGAAGATGCAGGACATCGAATTCTTTCCCAGGGAAAGAATTCGGTGGGCTGTTGCTGTGACTTCGCTGTTTTCAGCGTTCGGTATGTTGGAGCGTTACGGGTTGGGTTCAGGTAAGTGTGCGATTGTGTGTAGGTTAGGGTTAGGGGGCGGGTTAGGTGAGTTAGGGTTAGGGAGCAGGTCAGGTAAGTGTGCAGTTTTGTGGATGTTAGTGTTAGGGCACGGGTTCAGGTAAGTATGCGATTGTGTGTAGGTTAGGGTTAGGGGGCGGGTTAGGTGAGTTAGGGTTAGGGCGCCGGTCAGGTAAGTGTGCGATTGTGTGTAGGTTAGGGTTAGGGGGGCGGGTTAGGTGAGTTAGGGTTAGGGTGCGGGTGAGGTGAGTGTGCGATAGTGATGGACCTTAGGGTTAGGGTTGGGTTAAGGTAAGTGGATAGCAAGTACTGTATGTAAAGTTTAGTTTCGATGTAGGATTTTAAGTGTATGTGTGTGGATGGCTATTTAACCAATGGGTTAAATTCAGTTTGGATAACCTAACTAGTTATAGTCATTGTTATATTAACTGGTTCATTGAATGATTGATTTGATTGTTGTAATTGATTAATTTGTTAATTATTGAATAATCACTGCAGTATTAGAATAGTATAAAAATGTGAGGCACTGTTTATTAATTATTCTGATGAAGTCTGCTTAGGGCAGATGAAAGCGCTCAATTTGGTGGATTTTAAGCTACATTAAAGACTATCTGTTTGTCTGAACGGAGCTTCGTATTCGTTTTTGGTTGCAGTTTGGCCTTTTCTACATTTGTGTTATTTTTTGTGTGTGTTTGTGCTGTGTGTATGTTTCCCAGAATAGCAAATTTTTTTCCTGGGAAAAAATTTGCTATTCTAACTGTTCAATGTTTTCACACTTCGGTGTTTAGGGGTCGATATAATAACATTCTATGTTAGAGAACTTCGATGTTATGATATAGACCCATATGCATAAGTTGTCACATTATATATGGGTATGTGGGTTCACTTTTATGGAACAAAGTGCAGTGCCCAATACTCCACTGTTATAAACATCATTTCAATGAGTTTTGGAAAAAATGAGGGAAATTTTGAATAGAAGATTAAATTTTCCCTTCTGCTGTTGCCAGTTATCATACTTACAAGATAAAGGTAGAAAGAGTAAAACAGAAAAGAGGCTGCATATGTATGTGCCAAGGTTTTACATAATTTAAACTCGCCTTCAGCTTACAGTACTTTGTCCTGCTACTGTCTTCCTGATACAAGAGAAACACTACAATACAATGTTACAAATTCATCTTGAGGACAAATTAATGCATAACATTTAGCAACAGCAGGATATTGAGTCAAGCGTTTTTATATTCTTTTTTATTTAAGGAGGACAAGGCAAACATGCATACAGAAGGACAGACAGATGTTAACCACATAAAACATCAATGTCCTAAAATGAAGTTAAGAATGTATTACCAGATTAAACTTCAATTGTAGGGAAAAAAATCAATGCAGGCAAGAAATAGCAACCTATTAAAGTGAAGAGTACTAGTGCAACAAACATAATAATCACTTGTGAAAGAGTAGATTAGACAGAGCACAAAAATAAAAGTATAGTTATAAAAACTAGACAAACTTGTGTTGTAAGCGTAAATCCAGCTAAAATCAAACAGTGAATACTCACATTCCAGCATGTTTTAACTCCACTCCTATCTACAGACATACACACCTTATAACTCATTTATACATTATCATTAACACCTACAGGTTCATAGGCTCATAGGTAAATACTGGGCAATCTTTAGACCAGTATTAGCATAGGCCAGAAACACTCAATATCAAGAGTTTCCTCTTGCCTCAAGGAGGTACACACAAGATAGGCCTGTAGAGAATTTGTGAAAGCCTATCCAATTGTTGAGGTTAATTTTAAATTAATAAGGGTACTATTTTGTTTGACATGCAGATGTTTATTCCAGAAGTGGGGACTTCCCTGGGATATAAACCTGTTATGCCAATATGTCCTAATAATTTGTTAATAAAGATTAAGGTCTAGACATATTCCTGTTCCAAATGAGTGTAAGGAATGAAGAAAAAATTCAAGTCAAATAACTGTTCCAAAAACATTTGATTAGGTTCATAGTTTTTTTACTAAGCTTATGGCCAAGGAAACAATTGAAAAGCTCAGACAACTCACCCAATACTTGTGAGAGATTCATAGGTTCATAGGTTGTTAACAGGTTAACAACCACTAGAAGGGCCCTTACAAGCTTAGCTGTGCACTCCAAACCATTTGAGTCCCAAGTGTCATGGGAGGTGAGAGCATGTCAGTAGGCAGGTAGCTAAGGATTTGTGTGTGTGGGGGGGGAGTGTTAGTTACGATAATACTTTTTTATTGATGGCCTCTGTCTATAAGGAAAATGGAGGCCAGATGGAGCAATTTATGGTTTCCCATCCAATTGTCAAGGTTTTGTTTGAATAAAGTCCCAGAAGAACTCAGTTTTACATGGATGGGGAGCCTATTCCATAGTGTCGGGATCCTTTGGGACATATATCTGTCCCTCCAGCATGTTCTGTATATGTCTCAAGGGAAGTTCAGATCCCTTGATCTAATGTTTCTGGTGCTGTTAGTTTTGCACATGTGCAACAGATCCATCAGTCTGGTTCTGATGAAGCCCTGTAAGCCAAACAAAGATCCCCTCTCAGCAGCCTCTTGGAGACTGAAAAAAGAGACAGAGCCTTTAGGCAATCAGTGTATGACAGGATATTCATGGCCTGAATTCTCCTGTTGAGAAACTTTTGTGGGCATTCCAACTGTGAAAAGTGTGTGGTTAAATACATGCCAGTGGGGCACTGTATTCAATGGCAGGTCTGATCAGGGCCAAATAGAGTGGTACTATAACTTCCTTGGACCTGGATGCCATACCCTTACCTATAAGCTGGGTGACATAGAATGATTTTCTTATTATCTTAGCTACAAGTTGATCAAAGGCCAGATTGCTGCCTACATATGTTCCCAGATACCTTACAACTGGGTCAACTCTTAGGGGTGTTTTATCGATGGAGTAATTAACTTGCATCAACAGTTTCCCAAATGGCATTATAATGCATTTTTTGGCATTGATTTTAAGGCCATGGCTTCAGCACCAGTCATTTGTCTGTGTTAAAACTCACTTGCAAGATGTTTGTGCCTTGGGGGAATCTATAACAGCTCCCAATTTACAATCATCTGCAAATGTGGTGAACTAGGAGCCTTTAACATTAGCCTTGATGCCTGAAAAGTAATGCCAAACAGGAGTGCGCCCAGCATGGAGCCCTGTGGTACTCCACTGGTGCCCAGTCTCTTGGAGGAGGTGGTCTCACCAGTCCTGACTTCTTGGGTCCTGTCTGTGAGCCAGCCAGCAATCCAGTGAGTTATTTCATAGGTTCATAGGTTCATAGGTATGTACTAGGCTAATGGCCCTGGGGCCTTTACAAGCCTAGCCATAGGATTACCATGGTATAGTGCCACCCGATCTTAGTTCCCAGTGCCTCTGTCGAGTAGAGCCACTGGTGTTATCCCTGGGGTGAATTTTCTGTTTCCCATCCACTCATCAAGATTTCTCTTGAAGAGAGTCAGCAAGGTGCTCTGCTTGACATGTATGGGAAGTCTGTTCCATAGCATGGGCAATCTCTGGGTTATGAACCTGACCCTCCAGCATGTTCTGGTAATTGTGGTAATGAGGTTTAGGTCTCTGGAGTGTCTGTGGTGCACAGGGATTGGGATTTCTTTAGATGTAGCATTTCTAACAGAGCTGGGTCAGACATGGCTTTGTAAGTCAAGCAGAGATCGCCTCTAAGTAGACGATATGAGACAGAGAATAGTTGGAGGTTTTTTGAGTCTGTCCATATAGGACAAGTGTTTAAGGCCTAGGATCCTCTTTGTGAGGTACTTTTATGGCCACTCCAGTTGTTACAGGTGTCTAGTGAGGTACATGCCAAATGGGGCATTGTACTTGATGACTGGCCTAATGAAGGAAGAGTAGAGGGAGATAATGACCTCTTTCTTCCTGGGTGCAAAACCCTTAGTAATGAGATGTGCCACATAGAAGGACATTCTGCCCACTGGGGCAATGTGGTGATCAAAAGAGAGGTTGTTGTCAACCTGTGTTCTCAGATCTCTTATAACGTCTTCTGTGTTCAGTGGACTACCATCGATGCAGTAGTTCATGTGAACTGGGTTTTTCCCAAAGGGGATGATGACACATTTTTTTGGCATTAAGCTTAAGGCCATGGTTCTGACACCAGTCAGTCACATTGAGGCCATTCTGTAGGATGTCAACATCACTTGGGGAGTTAATAATAGCTCCCAACTTGAAATCGTCTGCAAACTTTGTCAGCTTGAGTCCCTTCGTGTTGGCCTGGACGGACTCAGGACCGAACCCTGTGGGACTCCACTCATGACTAATCGACAGTCTGATTTGGAGTCAGCTACTTTCACACTGTGGGTTCTATCTGTGAGCCAGTTTGAAGCCCACCTAGTGATATAGGGGTTGATGCCTAGCTTGGTGAGTTTTTCTATGATTCCTGAGTGGGAAATGGTATCAAAGGCCTTGGCCAGATCAAGGTAGGCTGCATGAATTACCTTGCCTTCATCCACAGCTCTGGTGACTGACTCAAAGAAGTCGACCAAGTTGAACAGGCATGATCTACCCTTCACAAAACCAAACTGAGTGGGATCCAGAGTTTCAAGATTCCCTATATCCTTGTTTATTAGGTCCATGATGACGCATTCCATAGATTTTCATATCAGACTCGTCTGGCTAATGGGGTGATAGTTTCCAGGGTCTGTAGTTGCTCCTCCTTTGTGGAGAGGGATAACTGTAGCAGTGCGCCATTCGGCAGGGACAAAGCTTGAGGTGAGGCTGTGATTGAACAGAGCACACAGGTGAGGTGCCAGTTCACTCTGTAGTTCATGTAGAACACAACCAGGGATATTGTCAGGTACCATAGAAGGGTTTACACCTAGATCAGAAAGCTGTCAACAATGTCTGAGTGGGTTATTGTATCACATGCTTTAGCCAGGTCAAGATACACTATATGCACTGTTTTTCCATTGTCCATCGTCTTGATGACCCTCTCAAAGAAGTTTACCAGGTTAAGTAGACATAACCTTCCCTTAACAAAGACAAATTGGGATGGGTCCAGTGTATGTAGGTTGCTAATGTCCTTATTCATCATTTCCATGATAATCCGTTCCATGGCTTTCCATATTAGGCTTGTTAGACTGATGGGTCTATATTTCCCTGGGTCAGTTGATAGTCCTCTCCTATGGAGAGGAATGACTGTTGCAGTCCTCCAGTCACTTGGAATGTAACCTGTTTCAAGGCTGTAGTTGAAGAGTGCCTCAAGTGGTCATGATAGGTCATGTTTTAGGCTGTTCAGAAGACAACCAGGGATGTTTTCAGGGCTCATGGAGATGGTGTTCTTGGCTTTAGTGAGTGGTCCCTGATAATACCTGGGGGAGGTATGTTGGTGGGGACTTCACCTTGTGGAGCTGGGGGCAGAGTGGGGAGAGAAGTGTGAGCTGAATTTATCAGCTAGCAGATTTGCATTGTCACCCTGATTGGTGTAGGTGGTATCATACACCACCAGTTCAGCACACCATTCTGTGTTACTGCTAAGGTTCCAGAAGTAGCTGAAAAAGGCCTTCTGACTGTCCTTAGCCTGCTTGGCTATCCTGACCTCATAGTTGGCCTCAGTGGACTTAATTAGATCCCTTAGTTTCTTGATTAGTTGTATAAAAGTGCACTTGTCTTTAAGGGAGTTGCTCTTCCTGATATGGGCCATGAATTTTCTTCTTTTATTATATATCCTGTTTAAGTGAGGATTCCACCAGTGGAGTTTGTTTTTACTGTTTGTTTTGGGTTTATTTATGGTAGATACGGCAGCCTCTATGCAACCATTCACATGTTTGTAAACTGACTCTATGAATAATTTTGCATAGGTAGATGTGGTCTTGGGGTTGGGGTAGCCTTGAATATTGACAGACTGTCACTTAATAGAATGTAGTTTGCCTTTGAATAATTCCTGTTACTGGTTTAGCTGGATTTTATGGGTTGATTTTTACTTCAAATGAAACAGCTTTGTGATCCGACCTCACCAATGAGGATGTGATATGGGGGGATGCAATGCCTCTCATGTTGGTGTGTACTAGATCCAGTATGTTTGATTCTATGTTTGGAGTGTGCACTATCTGTTCCAGGGTGTTTGTGTTCATAAAATCAAGGAAGCATTGTGCCTGTGAGTTTGAGGTAGTGTATATTTCCCAGTCTATAGAGAGGGAGTTAAAGTCACCCATGAACAGGGTGCTTGATTGGATAGTGAGCACCTCTATTAGCTTTAGGTAAGAGTCATGAGGCTGTAGGGGTATAGATGGTGATTTGTAGTTAGCCATGATATGGTGAGGGACCTTACCTGTGCTGACTTGCATGTGGATGAGCTCCATGGTGTCATCCTGTTTAACCAACCTGGAGGTGTTTGTTGCTATTGTCATCCTGTTTAACCAACCTGGAGGTATGTTTGTTGCTATTGTCATCCTGTTTAATCAACCTGGAGGTATGTTTGTTGCTATTGTCATCCTGTTTAACCAACCTGGAGGTATGTTTGTTGCTATTGTCATCCTGTTTAACCAACCTGGAGGTATGTTTGTTGCTATTGTCATCCTGTTTAACCAACCTGGAGGTATGTTTGTTGCTATTGTCATCCTGTTTAATCAACCTGGAGGTATGTTTGTTGCTATTGTCATCCTGTTTAACTAACCTGGAGGTATGTTTGTTGCTATTGTCATCCTGTTTAACCAACCTGGAGGTATGTTTGTTGCTATTGTCATCCTGTTTAACCAAACTGGAGGTATGTTTGTTGCTATTGTCATCCTGTTTAACCAACCTGGAGGCATGTTTGTTGCTAACATAGATTGAAACACCTCCACCCTTGGCATCAGTCTGTGCTGTTGTTGGTCTAAATGTGTGGAAGACACTGTAGCCTCGCACTTCGAGAGTGCTTTCTACAGCTTTAAACCAAGTATTGGTAATGTCACACATGTCTACATTCTCCAGACTGAGGAGGTCTAGAAGGGTGTGCAGTTTTTTGTTTAGGCTCCAATCACTGAGCAGTAGCAACTTAAAGTTGCTTGCAGATGTTTTCAATATGTTGGTAGTTTTTTTCTTTTTGGCATAGCCTTAAAAAGGGTCTAAGGGGGTGTACAAAGTTTTAGCCAATATTCGAAAGCCTAGGAGAGACAGGTGCATCCTTGGGAAAGCAACATGGACTTTTGACCATGTTCTCCCATGCTGACAGATATTGGAACCCCCTGGAGTGACACCAGAAACTAAGCCAATTATTAAACTCAATTATTTTATGTTCATACTGTGGCAAAATCCTTGCTAAAGGTAGAATGCTGCTTAATGCAAGGCTCAAACTGATCTGTGACACATATTCCAAGATATACATTATTTCTCTTTTCAAATGATCCAGTGAGATATGTCTCAGGGCATTTACAACCACGTGGACTATGATAGTATCATATTAGTACCTTGGGTGCAGTAATTTGAGTGCCTGATGATATTACAGATCCTGGCTCCAAACAGGCAACTAATCATTATCTTCCCCGTGTTCAACCTGATGAGTGGGACATCTGTGTGTCACACAATGGAGTCCCCAATGACAAGAGTATTAAGTAAAGTGTATGCTTGCCTTATGGGCTTTACACTTGTGAGACAATTAGGTGTAGACTTATGTGATATGTTTGGTGCTGCTTTTGGCCTGTGTTTTACTGACTGCTGAAGAGAAATGCTGCCATTAGGTGGCTTTGGAGGTTTTTTGAGATTTGGGAAGGTTTCTTTTAACTGCCTCATAAGAAAATATGTATGTGTGAGGGATGTATGTGTGAGGGATGTAGTGTGGGTATTCCTGACAACCTCATTTGTATACGAGATTTTTGCCTCCAAGGAAGTTGTGTATTTTACACCTCTTGCATACTGTGTTATTTTCTTTAATGATTAACAGATTGTTTGAGAATTTGAGATAATTGCAGAATTGCCTTAAGATGAATCTACCAAGCTGGCCAGAGAGACATTTGCAAACTGCATATTCACATTTTCTGTTCCTGTAATAGGGTTGGCTGTTTAGGATTAAGGATTGGGTTTTAACAGAGGTCTCCTCGGGTAGTTTGTGGGGTTAAATGAAGGATGTTATATAATGCTAGAGTATGGTAGTGCTATTTAATACATTATTCAATATACAAGCTAGCTGCTCTAAGCTTATTTCTGCACAATGCCACACTGTTTAACAGGTTTTGGATCTAATTCTAACTTTACAGATAAATTTTACTGTTTAGGCATTTGCTACTATATAGGGCACTGCTAACTGCTGCAACCCAGTAGAAAGCTCCATGCAGAAAAAAAAGCTTGAAAAATGAATCATATGTCCTCTAGCCAATAAACAAACACACTTTGAGCTTCCCTAAGTGCTTCCTGGCTCAGAGAGCCCAGGTAAACACCTTCTGCCACAAGATGTCTGACCCTGGAATTTGTTAATGTGAAAGCACAGCAAAAGTAGCTCTCAAGTGTAGATTAAACAACTAAAAACTACATCCCTGAATAATTTGTCCTTTTCCAAAGAGATTTGGAGGCACATAGACTAGAAAAGCCAACAAACAGATAAATTACTATTTTTGCCATATAATAGGATTGAGCAACAAGTTAAGACTAACTTAGAAAGAAAATAAAAGAAACTTTTTACTGATGATAAGGATTATTCACAAGGTGTTGCCTACTCTTTACCAAAAGCTTATTTTTCCAATTCCAGGGAGGCATTACATACTATAGAGGACATTAGGGTGCAGGACTATATTAGGGGGAACAGCTGGGATCCTACAACTGAGAATAGACAAATTTATTATGAAGAAAGGAACCAAGATAGAGAAGAGAAAGGAGATTATGAAGATAATTACCTGCCATTAAGAAGATCAAAAAGAATTGGGAATAAAAATAGAACTAATAATTTTTTACCCCAAGGCTACAGTCCAAAGGGGGTGAGGAACAAAAGGAGGGGAAAACAATGGAAGAACAAAGGCAAAAATTAATGTTAACAACAAATGAAATAAGGAGGTCTACTGTGGCAAATGAAATGATTACAGCCTTTGAAAGGAAAATGTTATCTTTTGAAGGTTTCAACATCTTTAATTATACAGCCACTCAAATTAATGAAACTCATTTATCACTTTTTAAGGGTTTCATATTTGTCTCCTCTTATAGATTTGGGCCAGTGGAAGCTTTAAAGGAACTTAAACTTTATTCTCAAAAGTTGAATTTTCAATCAATGTTTAGAGGTCAAACAATGAACTTAACGGTTGTTTAGAAAAAAAGTTTGTTTAATCCTCCTATCCATCCCACTTGAAAAGATATGTTCTGCTGAAATTTATACATTAACGACTAAATATAATAAGAAAAGATATTTTAATTTAACAAAATATTAATTTAAATTAATGAATGAGCTTAGAACTAATGATAATTTAATGAATAATGAAGCCGGATAAAGGTAGGGGGATTCTTTTAGTTGACAAAGTTGATTACAAAGGTGATATGTTAAATATATTTCATGATACAGATTAATATGTAGAAGTTTCAAGAAATGAGATATTTATTGCAAATAAGAGAATACACATATTTTTAAAGATGGCCTTATTCAAGGAGCTATTTCTGAAGTAATTTTTAACTTTTTAGTTAATTCTCATCCACTGGTTCCAATTGCATTCAGAGTACCAAAAGTACATAAAAACATCTTTCAACTTCCTTATAGAATGATTGTAGCAGCCCACATTAGTGCTACTTATTCCTTAGGTGTTTTTATTGATAGGCTTATTTGAAATTCCATTAGACCTGTTGAATATTTTCTTAAGGATTCATGGGAATTGCTTTCTAAAATGAGAAATGAATGGTATGATATTAACTGTTGTTTTATGACCATAGATGTAGATTTATTTACATCCATACCTCATCAGGAAGGCTTATATTTATTCTTTGAAGCCCTTAGAAAACTCACTAATTTAGGTAATACAATGGCTAATTTCATAACGGAGGTGATGGAAATCATCTTAGAAAATAACTTCATTTCCTTCAAAGGTGAGTTTTTTTAGACAGACCAAAGGTGTAGCTATGGGTGCAAGGTATGTACGCATTTATGCCAATCTGGTTTTATACGCCTGGGAGGGAAAATATGTTTTTAAACAGAATTTAGTAATTATTGGAAAGTATATTTTTGATTTTTGGATGACATATTTATTTTATGGAACAAGAATTCCCCCAGCATCCAAGAATTAAAAAAATTCTTTGAATCAAGTCTACCCATATTATAGATTTATTAGTACCATCTCTGAGAGTAGTATAGATTATTTGGATGTAACTCTTTACAAAGATGAATTTAATGGTTGTTTTGCATCAAAAGTTTTTGGGAACAGTTATTTGGATTACCAGAGTAACCATCCATTTTGCACAAAAAAAAGAACATATTTAAAGGTCAATTCATTAGAGCTGCAAAAACGTGTTCTACTTTGTGTGGTTTTAAGTTAGAAGTAAGATCACACAGATGTTTCTAGAAAGGGGGTATCCATGGGAATTAATTTTTAAAATAAGTGAAGAAATGTTACAGGGATGGGGGTGAGATTTAAACTACTGTTAAATAACACTGACAGTGAATCACCATATCTTAGAAACAAACAAGTAGGGACATCAAATCTTGTTACTAGTATGGTGATGCCTTTTGGAATAGGTTCAAAAGATATTAAAGAATTAGGTTATTTTTAGGGGGAACCCAGAAATATGGGAAATACTGGGTGAAACACCCCAGTTTGTATATAAAAAGGGTAAAAATCTCAAATTATTTTTTGAGCATTCGAAACTTCAAATACAACTTAATTACAAGGGTACCACATAATCTGGCTCTTGTAAATACTGTTCTTATATTCTTGAGGCTTCTAAAATTTTTTTACAGAATATCCCATTTGCTATAATATTGAGGAATGAGAATTATAACACCAAAGGCACTGTTTGCATTGCAATATTATCTAAATGTGATTTTTTTTTATTTAGGAAAAATGGAAAGACAATTAAGAAAAAGGATTTATGAGCATCTTTATGCTGTAGCAAGGGGAATGTGGGCGATGCCTTATTTAAGCATAATGTGAATTGTGAGGGTTTTGCAAAATTTAGGTTTGGTATTTTGGATATTATACTGGGTAACCCTAGAGGTGGCTGGTGAGAATTAGAATTAGAGAAATGTGAACTACAGTGCCATTTAAAACTGAATGCTATGAGCCCACCAGGGCTTAATGAAAATGTATCAGTTTTACCTGTACTGAAGATAAGAGCACAAGAATTATAGATTAAATGAAATATCTGGGTACATTAGAAATGCCCTGCTTGGTGTAGTTTTCATTTTTCTGTTATTTTTCATTTTACTTCTATTAGAAACATTAAAACTAGGTAGGCATTCACTGTAAACATTTTACATTTATTTTATTTTTAGGACAATTTTAACTAAGAACATTTTTTGACTTATTTTTTTATCATATGGCTAATGAATTTTTATCTTAAGGCATGTGCTCTTAGAAGGATTTTCCCTATTGGTCACTTTTATAGAATTACTTGTACCCTGTAAGTTTTGAATTATTGAATTACTTAATTATTGTCAATTTTAGTTGATTATAGGAGTCTATTTAAACTTGTGTGGAAGAGAAGTAAATGTTCTGATGAAGTCCCTATATCTGTCGGGATTAAAGCACTTGACCTTTTTTAATAAACTTTGGATATTTGTTCATATTTTGCTGTATTAGTCTTTTTTAGAACGTCATTTGCCTGAGAACAATCTTTGGAGTAGTGTTGCTGCAGTTTAGCCACGTTTGTTTGGTTTATCTCATTAGGCATCTGGCTGCAATGATTAAAAAAATCTATAATTACCATTAATTTAGACACAGTATTTTAGCTATCTGGTCAGCTGAGCTGGGTCCAGAAATAATCTATATGTGAATGCACCCATAACAGTGAATGATGTTGCCAAGTACTTCAGTGAAGGAATGTCATTCACCATAAAACAATGCTTTACTCTTTCTACTCATGCACAGCAGGGTCTACTATTGGTTTGTTTAAATTCTTAGATTTTTCCAAACTGAGCCATCAGAAATCATTTCACCACTTTTTCTTCTGTGTGTTCTGTACTTTAAAGGCTGGTTCAGGTTATAAAGTCATGAGACAAATCTCTGTGGGTACATTTGGTTAGGGACATATGGCTGAAGTGAAACCCAGCTGCACAGACATACAACTGTCACAGCTTCACTATGAGCACAGAGAAGCACACAACACCATGCACACAGCTTCAGTAGCTAAATGCTTAGGGGAGTAATAATGTCCATGGCTCCAAAGTCACCTAGAGACAGAAGACGGTATGGCAGGTGTCATTAGCAGGGTGAGTAAAAGGCATATAAATGCAGTGAAAATGTAGTATACAGTGGAAGATGTCTTTATTTTTGTGGCAGGGGTCCATGTGGCCCATTACCACCCATCATAATGTCTAGGGAACCTTGCCTAAAACACATATTGGAGCATAAGTGTGACTACAGCAGCAGTAGCATGCAGGATTTCCCCCATGCTGCAGCACATTTCTATATGATGCACTTGCATAAGCATGTACTTGTACATCAAGCACAACACACATCACATTCACAACCCCCAAAATGTGGGAGTGGTGCTGCTTTCTTTTCTGTGCCTACAGTGGATTTGCAACAGCCACATCTCTGCAGCTCAGTTTCTCTTCAGCTGTGTGTTCCCAACCAAAGGCACATAATGGTAAATTTCTCATAACCTAACAGTCTGAATCCATCAAAGACACTCACTCACACAGACCACTGAGAACACCTAAAGCCATGTTGTTCATAAACACTGACAAAGTACAGGGTAAGAATAGAGCGAACACTATGTACATAAGTTGTCACATTATATATGGGGATGTGGGCTCACTTTTATGGAGCAAAGTGATGTGCTCAAGACTCCGCAGTTATAAACATTATTTCAACGGGTTTTGGGGAAAATGAAGGAACATTTGAACAGAAGATTAGACTTTACCTTCTTCTGTTGTCAGTTTTCATACTTAAGAGATGAGTGGAAACAGTAATATAGATAAGAAGATGTGTATGTGTGTACCAGAGGTTTACATAATTTAAACTCTAAAAAAATGAACAAGCACAGGAATATGTCAAGTTCCAACCTCATCACCATGAGTGTTGAGGAAAAAAAAAAAACAGAGAAACTAGTGGCCTTAAAACTTTGTTGATGAAGTGCTCAGTCACAATAACTTCCAAAAATCATGAAACCCAGAAAGAGATCCAAAGCAACAAGCCTTTATTCATCACAGACAAGTGATCCTTAGTAACAAAAAAATGGAAATATTTTAATAAATGTTAAACTGGTTCATATTATAACACCAAACGCTGAAACAGCAAATGGTGTTACATCAACACATATTCAGCAAACACTGAAAATGTCGAAACCACAGAACAGCGATTTCTTTCCTAGGGAATTGCTGTTCCAACCCCCCCAAAAAAACATTAAACACTTCCAAACACATACACACATACCCTAACCCTAATTTTACCCCCCCAAAAAACAGTAAACAACTGAATACACATATGCACGTAACCCAACCATACATCTAACAAAAAAAAAACAGTAAATACATATGCACTTACCTTAACCCGCACCCTAACCCTAAGGTCAGTAACTCTCGCACATTTACATAAACAGTTCCAAACACAAACACACTTACCTTAACCCTAATCCTACCCCCCAAAACAAAAGTAAACAGCTGAAAACACACACACTTAACTCAACCATACATCTAATGCAAAATAAAACACAGTAAACACTTTTATACATATGCACTTACCTTAACCCGCACCCTAACCCTAAGGTCAGTAACTGTTGTACAATCATGCTTGGGAGCTATACCGGACAAGGAACCACACTACACTCCAGAACAGGCAAAGCAATGAAGTGGTCAAGCGACTTCTTTCCCAGGGAAAGAATTAGCTGAACAGCCGCTTCACTGTTTTGCCTGTTCGCCCTACATGTGTCGAAGAAAACGCATTCGACAAAATGCATTTTCTTCATTCTAATACGAACCCATGTTAAACATATCAGTTTTTATATACTTAGATGTAGGTGTGTAAAATATATGTGTTGTTTAATTTTAAACCAGTCTATTAATGGCAAACAATATAAAGAGGGCTGCAAAAGTGCATTTTAGAACAGCAAGTACCCACCCACACATAGTACTACTACTGATTAGATCAGACTAAATCCTAGTTAGGGAAAACACTACCTGTCTGTTTGCAACCCACATTCCAAGATCAGGCATTAAGAAAAGATTAACATATACATAAAAAGGCTTTTAACTAAAGTCGCTTTTGGCTAACTAATGCAATAAAGCCTTCAACAGGTCTGTGACAAGAACTAAAAACATGAAAAAACACATAGTTATCTAACTATAAACATAATCAAACTAAAACTCTACAGCTATGAAAATATACCTAATAATATCTAGTAAATATTCATCCCTGTGTATTAGTATGTATAAAAAAATAACTTATTAACAGCTCAGAAAAAATGTCAGTGCTTTACAAAAAGGAAAAAACAAAAAAAAACTATCATGATAGTTTTCATGTTTACAGCTCCAAAAACATGTTTATACAGTGACAACTAGTAGAAAAACCACATAAAAAATATAGAAAACAGTGGATTATGTAAATAAGAAATGTATAAACGTGTGCAAGTGTGTGCATGAGCATCCACCAGCATGGTAAATGTAGGAATTATACCAATACTACAAAAAATACTACATGGTAATAGCAACATGAAAAAAAATGTGTGTTTTGAATTTACTGTTTGAATCTCTGGTGTGATGCAATAATCAAAGCAGAACTAAGGTTAGAGTAAGTAAAGGTGTATGTATGTATATATATATATATATATATTTATATATGTATATATATATATATATATATATATATATGTGTGTGTGTGTGTGTATTCTGCACATCATTTTTAATATTATTTAGTATATTTTTAGTATATAAAAATATTCCTCCAAAAATTCCCTAAAAAGCCTTCACAGGTTGTGTGGTAGCTTACATAAATTCAACACATTCTTAATAGAACAATAATAGTTAAGTCCTGGTTTTCTGAATGCATTTAATTTCAACTGCCAGCTAATTCTTTTTTCTTCAACACACCACTGACATCCCCTTTAACATCACCGATGGCCACACAGTCCAGAATGATAAATTTAAAACCACTGACAATCAGCAGCTTATAAGGGTTTTAGATCACCCTACTTTTGTATATAAAGATTTTGGGCGGCGCAGTGGTGCAGCTGTTAATGCTGTCGCCTCACAGCAAGAGGTTCTCTGGTTCGATTCTCAGCTGGGGTGCCTTCTGTGAGGAGTTTGCATGTTCTCCCTGCGTCCGCGTGGGTTTCCTCCAGGTACTCCGGTTTCCTCCCACATTCTAAAGACATGCTTCTGGAGCATTTCTCCCTGGGCCTCCGCTGAAAACAGGATCTGTGGAACCTAGTCGGACTTTCCCGGTCAACAAATGTTAAATAAATAAATAAATAAAAAATACAAAGAGAGCAGAAGCATACATAGCTATGTGGATAAGAACAATAAGGAACACCAGGATGACATGAGCACAAAAATCTGTGGGCCGCTTAACTGCACTTTCTGTCAATACTTAATGAAGTGCGATTCATTTGAGTGCCCCTATCTTAAAAAGACGGTGAAATTTTCAGCAGGTGGTAACTGTAATACTGAACAAGTTGTATATAGGACCACGTGTAATGACTGCCCTATATTATGTGGGCAAGACTATGAATAAACTGAAAAGGGGGATTCAGGTCATCTTTCTGACATCAGATGTAAATGCCAGAGGAGCACCTTTTCTAAACACTTATTAGAACACCTCAGACATTCTGGTTTTAAATTATCATTCTGGACTGTGTGGAGATGGATGAGCTTGAAGGGGATATCAATGGTGTGCTGGAGAAAAAAAGAATTATGCTGGCAGTTGAAATTAAATGTATGTACTAAAAATTTACTAAATAATAATAAAAATGATGTGTAGAATGTGTATATATATATATATATATATATATATATATATATATATATATATATTTAGTTACTTTAACCTCAATTCTGCTTTGATTAGATTTATTGCATTACACCAGAGATTTAAACAGTAAATTCAAAACAGAGATTTTTTTTTCATGTCGCTATTAACATGTAGTATTGGTATAATTCCCCCATTTACCATACTGGTGGATGCTCATGCACACTCGTGCACACACCTGCACACTTTTATACATTACTAGTTTACTTCATCCACTGTTTTCTGCATTTTTTTGTGTGGTTTTTCTATTAGTTTTCATAAACATGTTTTTGGAGTTGTAAACATGAAAACTGTCATGACAGTTTTTTTTTTTCTTTCTTTTGCAAAGCACTGACATTTTTTGTGAGCTGTTAATAACTTTTTTATGCACACTAACAGACATGAATGGATATTTACATATTATTAAACAAATCAGTAGCAGTGCGTGGGGTGGGTACTTGCTGTTTATAGCCCTGATTATACTGTTTGCCATTAACAGTCTGGTTTAAAATTAAATACATACATTTTCCACACCTACTTCTATGTATATAAAAGCTGATATGCTTAACATTGTTAAAATATTGATGATTTTTTGTTACTGAGGATCGCTTGTCTATGAGGAATAAAGGCTTGTTGCTTTGGAACACTATCTGGGTTTCATGGTTTTTGTAAATGATTGTGATTGAGCTCATTAACAAAGTTTTAAGACCACTAGTTTCTCTGTTTTTTTATTTTTTTCATAATTTAAACTCCTTCAGCTTACCGTATTTATGTGTTGCTATTATCTTTCAGATACAAGATAAACACTACAGTACAATATTGCACATTCCTGTTGAGGACAAATTAATGCATAGCATTAAGCAATAACAGGATATTGAGTCATGTATTTTTATATTCTTTTTTATTTAAGGAACGACAAGTCAAACGTGCATACAGAAGCACTAACAGATGTTAACCACATAAAACGTCAATGCCCTGAAAAGAAGTTGAAAATGTATTATCAGTTTAAACTTCAATTACAGGAAAAAAATCAAAGCAAACAAGAAACAGCAACCTGGAAAAATGAAGTGCACTAGGGGAACAAAGATAACAATGACTTGTGATAAAAAGTAGCATAGATATTTAGAGCACAAAAATAAAAGTATAGTAAAAAAACTAGACAAACTTCTGCTATAAGAGAAAATCTAGCCTAAAATCAAACAGTGAGTACCACAGTTCCAGCATGTTTTAACTCCATCCCCACCCACAAACATACATGCCTTATAACTTATTTATATATTATCATTAACACCTACAGGCTCATAGGTAAATACTAGACAATATTTAGACCAGTATTAGCCTAGGCCAGAAGCATTAATATCAATAAGAGTTTCCTCCTGCCTCAAAAAGGTATACACAAGATAGGCCTGGACAGAATTTGTGAATGCCCATCCAATTCTTGAGGCTAATTTTAAATTAACAAGGGTACTACCTTATTTGACATGGAGAGGTTATTTATTTCAGAGGTAGGGACTACTTAGAGATATAATGTTGTCATGCCAACATGTCCTATTCTTTATTTGATAAAGATTAAGGTAATTCATATGGGTTTTTGAGAAACTATTAGTTATATAAAGACTTAGGAAGTTGAGGATACTAAGGTATTTCATGGTGCAAAAAACTTAGATTGTCATGGAGTGGTCTATGCAAGAAAGAATACAGGGAGAAGGTGGCTATTTGGCCAAAATACCTATAGCTAAAAGATTTGAGGCCTGCAAAGTGTCTGAGTTAGGAAACTCTGAGGTCTCTCAAGTTGAGTGATATGTTTTAACAGGTATATACCAAAGGGGCATTATATTCAGTAATGGGTCAAATAAGAGATAAGTAAAAGGGAAGTAAAGTTTCTTTGGATAGGAATGAGATGCATTAGTTATTAACTTGGCTAGATAAAAGGATTTTCTAACTACAGCAGAGATGTGATGGTGAAAGTGTAAGACGTCATCAGCAAAGGTGTCTAGATATTTAATAACAATGTCTGTGTTTATGTCACCAGTGGAGTTGTTTTTTTTTTTCCAAAATGAATTATATTACAGTTTTCATTTTGTTTAGGGCCATTGTCCTTGCACAAGTTATTCACATAGTTCAAACCCTCCACACCCGGTATACCTCCATGCTGACGGGTGCCTGAATAATCACACCTGGTTTACATTAATTTACAAACTTAGATATCAGAGACCAGGGATAATGGATTTCAAGTAAATGTTGAATGGTAGAGGACCCAGCACTGAACCCTGAGTGGCATTACTTATTACACTTTGAATTTCTGAGGTGGTGTTGTAGTTCAGTCAATGGTTCTGCCTATCAGCCAGTTAGCTGATACACACCAGTGTACTCACTCTGATAGACAGACTCCACTGGTAGCATTCAGCTTCTGCAGCAGCTAATATGCTCCATTACAGGCTTCTGAAAATAAATCCCTTCTGTTTCTGCAGCAGTTTCTGAATAAATCTGTTCCCACTCGCAACATCTGAAAATAAATCCCTTCCGTTTCTGCAGCAGTTCTGAATACATTTCTGAATAAATCTGCTCCAGCTCGCAACAGCTGAAAATAAATCCCTTCCATTTCTGCAGCAGCTACTGAATAAATCTATTCCCACTCACAAAAATCAGCTGTAAATACGTGTGCTGACATCATCGCCGGCAGTTGGGAGGCATGGAAAATGAAAGGGACAGAGGTATGGATGATCTACAAAAGTGGGGGGGCTCCCCTCCCCATGCGTTCTATGGTTCCAGCGCCCATACCAACAGGGCTGAGAGGACTTGTTCTACAGTAATACTTGGAGACATACCTCTGAATTGTCCCTGACGTAGCCTGATATTTTGCCCTGTACCCTCTATTTTTTTTGATTTTCTTGCAAAGCACTATTGAAATATTGAGTCATGCAATGCCGAGCACCACAATGCCAAAAGAAAAAAAGATAAAAATACACATTTGATCAGCAAAGGTTGAATATTACTTTTCTCCTTTAAAGTTATTTTGTGCAGAGGCAAGCCTTCTGCACCCCAGATGTTGTGGGCAAAACCCAACCCCTCAAAAATGAATATATACCAAATCTGATGTCACCATACCTTACAAAAAAGGGTATATTCCAAGGAACAGTAGTTTCAGACTTACTATAACTAAGTCCTCATTTTTGGTCATTCAGTCTCAGCATTTTAGCACTCACATTAATGAGTATCAGCATTTCAAAGTGCTACTGACAAGAGCTGTGCTTGCATCAGCAGCAGTAATACTGCTCACATTGCAAGAACAGCCTTAACAAAATAACAATCCGATTCATGTGCAGCCATGTCTTTGAAAAGCACCAGTATGCAATGCATACAGGAGAAATTAGGGCTGTACATATGGATCATATTTTAAAGGATGAGAGGGTTGCAGTGTGGCTTTGAGTGGTAGATTTGAAAAGACTGAGTTTTTTGTATTTATGCACCAAACAGCTTTAGAGAGCATTCTATTGTATTTTAAATAGTGGGCAAGATGCAGGACTCCCCAGTATAATGTTGGGTATGGTTACCTATAATATGCAGACAGACAGTATGCAGAAGTAGTATAACCATAAAGTACCCAGAGAAAAAAAAGTGTGCTTTTGTGAGGTTGAATAGCAGATGCACACATTTTAGGTAGGTTCATAAGTTCTTACTAAGCTTGCAGCCAAAAGAAACCATCAAGATGCTCAGCCACATCACCCAGTACTGGTGGGAAATTATCAGTGCCCCCGATTAAGCAGACTTTCACCATTTATCCCTGTTGAAACTTTGCAATCACAAATCCAGTCATCCAGACTGGTTTTAAAGGTTGCTAGGGAAATACTCTGCTTGATTGGTGAGGGCAGCCTAGTCCAGAAATGGGGTATATGATGAGTTAGGTCTGGTCTTATTGATGCAATGGTGTAGGTTTAATCTCTAGAATATGCATTTGCTTTACCACTTGTTCTATTTATTTGAAGGAGTTCATTCATAGCATGGAAAGCTTAGCACAGCTCACCACTCAAAAGTCTGTATTGCACAGTGTAGAGTGATGGAGCTTTTACTCTATCAGAGTAACTAAGGTTCATAGGTTCATAGGTTCATAGGTTCATACTAGGCTATCTGCCCAAGGGCATTTATAAGCCTAGCCCATAGTTATGTGGCTTTGGGGTATGGAGACCTGAGATCTTTTTGATGAGGAACTATTGAGGTCTCTAAAACTGGTTTAGGTGCTTGTTGAGGTATATGCTGAAAGGTGCATTGTATTCACTGATGGGCCTAATAAGAAATGAATAAAGTGGGATTAAACTTTCTTTGAGGAGATCTCATGAATGATAAACTGTGCAAGGTAGAAGGATTTTCTAATCATCACAGATACATGGTGGTTAAGCAGAGTCTGTTATCAACATATGTATCTAAGTCCTTGGTGAAAGAGTCAGATTTAAGTGGGATGTTATCTATATTTTAAGCAGTAGCGATGCTAGATTTAACAAAGGAAACTCTGCTGCATTTCTTGGTTTTAAGGGTAAGCCGATGATTAATGCACAAGCATTTTTTGGTCCAGCCCTTGCTGGAGAATTTGAGTATAAGAATGGGATTTGATAACCAACCCCAGTTTATGATCATCTGCAAATATGGTTAAACAAAGTCTCTTGATATTGGCTTTTATGTCACAGAAATATATATCAAAGAAGAAGGAACCCAGGGACTTCCAAGATGAGTGTAACATCAGCATTCAGTGTGAAAACAGAAAATTAATAAACACTGCCTTTGAAACACTTTTTTTTGGGGGGGGTAAAATTCAGTTACTGGCTAGTAAATAAGTACACTGGCTGGATGCCAGCAAAAAGGTAATTTGAAAAACCTGAAGGAAAATCAACTAGAAAGGGTGAGGAGAAAACACTTGAAAAAAGATTCTGCAGCTGTTCAGCAAAAAGCAGTTCAAGTTTTAACTTTGCTTTAGGAAAAGGCTTTTAGTAATTTAGAGGAAAAATAAATTAAATATAGTCAGAGGTGATTAAAATAAATGAAACATTGAAGGAATATATCAGCTCAAATAACAAAAGGTTGGAAAAATAGAATAAACTTTAGCTGTTTAGATAAGCTGATACAGCTGTAAAAATCAGAGGCTAAATT
This sequence comes from Protopterus annectens, assembly GCF_019279795.1. Lineage (NCBI taxonomy): Eukaryota > Metazoa > Chordata > Ceratodontiformes > Protopteridae > Protopterus > Protopterus annectens. The sequence continues at coordinate 1,020,833,666 of NC_056732.1, read as the reverse complement.
AAGACAAAGCTGGCTGAGTATGAGGCTTCTCAAGAAAAGCTGTTTTAAAAAACAGTGAAGTTAGAAGACAAAGTGCACTGAGAAAACCTGAGATTTTCTGCTATACCAGATAAACTGGAAAGAAAAGACTACTAATTTTATGAAGGCACAAATTAGCAACTGGATTGATGTTCCACAAAGGATTTGTTAGTTGAAAAGGCACATTAAATGTATGCCCCAAACATGGCCATGAGAAAGCAGCCAACCTATATTAGTAAAGATACAATCATACCAACAGAAAGAACTGATCCTGACAAAACTGAGGCAGAAGGGCAAAGTATGTAAAATTGGAGACAGCACAGTATTTGTAGAAAATTATTATTTACTGAAAACCAGGCAGAAGAGAAATAAATTTATCCCAGAAAATCAGGAAATGTCGAGAGGTAGGTGTGAGATTCAAGATGTATCCATCTGGGACTTCCAAGATGGCTGCACGTTGAGTAACAGCTTATTTCTAGTTCTTCCAGTCTGAAAACAAAAACTCAGCAAAGAAGGCCAATAGACTTGTGTTTATGGGTAAATTTCAGTAACTGGCTAGTAAGTGCACTGCCTGGATGCCAGATATAAAGAAATACAGAAGACCTGGAAAAATAAGCTACAAAAAGTGAGGAAGAAACACTGACTGGAGAGAGTTCTGCAGCCTTCAGACATGACTTCCAGTAGCCTACAGGAAGATATAGGACAACTGCATACAGACCTGGTTAATATAAACAAAACACTGATGGAATATATTAACACAAACAACAAAAGGCTGGAAATAATGGAAGAAGCTTTAAACATATATTCAGATGAGATGATAAAGCTGCAAAAAACAGAGGTTGAAATAAAGAAAAGGCTGGCTGAATATGAAACTGCTCAGGAAGAGATGTTTAAAAAAATAATTGAATTAGAGGACAGAGCACATATGGAAAAAACTATGATTTTTCATCTATAGCAGATAAGCTGGAAGGAATAGACTGCATTAGTTTTATGAAAGCACAAATATGCAACTGGACTGGTATTCCACAGAAGGCATTGTTAGTTGAAAGGGCACATCGTGTGTATTCTCCAAACCTGGCTATAAGAAAGCTACCCAGACTTTTAATAGTAAAGATGCAATCCTATCAGCAGAAGGAGTTGATTCTCACAAAATTGTGGCAGAAGGACAAAGTACTAAAAGTGGGAGACAGCAGAGTGTTTGTGGAGAATGATTACTCATTTTACACCAGACAGAAGATAAGCAAATGTATGCCACTATTCAGGGAATGTTGAGATGCAAATGTGACATTCAAACTGCTGCACCCAGCTGTCTTCAAAGTATTCTTCCCTGGAGGAACAACATCATTTTTTGATGAAGTACATGCTAAGGAGGAAATACAAATGTTTGTCCAACAAAAAGTAAGCTGTGAAACAGAAGGAGATTATATTTCTTGTTCTTCTGGTAATAAAGACCACAGAGGCACTGTACCTGTGTATTCTTTTCAAAATTTTCAACAGAAAATGTTGGAGAGAAGGAAGGGAGCATGAGAGTTAACTAAAAGAATTGAGTACATTGGAAATGAAGCAGAGACAAGATTTCAGAGATGAGCAGTAATAAAACCACTAACTTAATATGGGATTACAATGCAATAATTATATTTGTGACATATGACAGAATAAGAAAAACTTGAAATATTGGATTTTTTCAGAATCTGGACTTGTGGGGACTCTAAAGCATATACCCTATGTCATGTATTTAATGCCTAGAAAAATGTTTTGGGTGGGCAAGAGGAGGGAATGAGAGATAAAGTTAACTGTAAGCAAAGATTTTTTTCTTAAATAGTACCAATTTTGTGGCATGTGGTTTTCTTTAAATGCTGAAAAGTAACATTTTTAAGTTATTTTTAAGTGTAATGGGGACTGTAAATGGGTGCTGCTGTTATTTTTTCTTTTCTTTCTCCCTTCTGTCTCTCTTCTTGTTCAGTTTTAAGAAATGTGTGTACTGCAATGAATAAAAAAGCATGGTTAAAAAGCAAGATAAAAGAAAAATGAATATGCTTTTTCTCATTCCTGCTTGGAGAAATGACTGGATTAAAGACCTTAGATTGATTCATTATCAAGTTTTAAGACAGAGCAAGTAAATGAAAAAGAATATTGAATATTATGAGGCTTTTTTCTAGCAAATACATGTTAGCTCAGCAACAATTATGTGGCTAGTCTTCATCTTTCCAAGGAAACAATCTGATAAAGAGAAACTGGCTGCCTGGTTCTCATGTCTCCATGGAGACAATTTGATAAAGAGAAACTGACTACAGTCTGGTGAAGAGTGATTAGCTGAGGGGAAAAAGAGAGAAATTGGCTAAGAGATAATGTTCTTTGAAAGCATTCAGGGGTTTTCCCAAAGTAGATAATGTTCTCTGAAAACATTCAGGGTTTTTTCCAGCTGGGAGAGCTTTAAAGATCAGACAAAACCAATCAGCACTTAGTAGAAGCACAGGCCACACTATACATCTTAGCATGGATGACCCTTCTTTTAGGTTAACTCAAGTCTGTGAGTGTGGCTGACATTTTGGGACCTTTGTTATTAGGAGGGTAAAACTTCAATATTTGAAGGTATACATAATCTTGTGTGTTAGTATTAAGTTACTAGGTTTTAGGGAGTATTAGATGTTTTTTTTTTTTTTTGTTGAGGGCTTGCAATATACAAAAAGTTTTATAAAATATGACATAGGCTCAAATTTATATGGCAAGAAACAACTGTATAAAAGTTTGACCTGCCAAACAGTGTATGCGTGTAACACAAAAGCTGGAACTAGACATTTAACAAAAAAGGTGTTATACATAAAAGGTGGTAATAATAATTTTTTAATAAAATGTTGCTTTGTTTAATGTCTTTAAATGTAAATGGCCTCACAGATAAATACAAACAAGAAACAATAGTGAGCTATATTAAAAATGTAGAGTGCAAATAGTTATGTTACAGGAGACACACTTAGAAAAAACTGAGCATGTGAATTTGACAAAGAAAGGTTTTCAGGATGGTTATTCAGTGAAATATCTGGGACTTATATTAATTGCAAGTGGAGCTCCAATAGTGATAGAAGAAGATAAAAAAGAGAATAATGGCAGATTTGTAGTACTAAAGGGCTATTGGCAAGGGAGGAGGATAACACTGGCATGTATTTACATTCCATGTAAAACTACTGTAATGGAGCTTAAGAAAATTCTGGAAGAAATAATCAGTTTTCAGCAAGGAATGTTACTTATAGGTGAGGACTTGATTTGCAGCAGTGAAGATGTGTCTGGGGGGCCCAGAAGGGAACATATAAGAAAGGAGGGTCAGTTTTTGAAGATATTTATGAAAATATTTGGCATGGAAGATGTGAATTCAGTAATAGGAGTTCAGAGTAACTTTACATATTATTCCCCGAGATATAAAAACTGGACTAGGCTAGACAGAATTTACATTTCATAGGAATATGTGCATTTAATTGAAGGTCTTGATACCCACCCAAAAACTATTTCAGATCATGCACCAATAATAGCTAAAATAAAAACACAGGGTAATGAAGTAAAAATGAGACATTGGCGCTTTCCCACCTATCTTTTGAAAAGAGAGGGATTTAAGGAATGGGTAGATTATTCAGGAGCTGTTAAAAATATAGCTATGGAGTGGGATAAAATTAAGGTGGAGTTTAAAAATATGGTGCAAATAAAAGAAAGGTTCATAGGTTGGTACTAGGCTATCGGCCCTAGGGCCTATACAAGCCTAGCCATAACAATTCCCTGGCTATTTCTTCCTGCATTATTTACTTCCCTGGACTCCTGTCTAGCAGGGTGACTGACATGATCCACGGGGTGAATTTCCTATTCCCCATCCAATCATCAAGGTTCTTTTGAAGAGGGCCAAAGAGGCGCTCTGCTTGACATGTATGGGCAGTCTATTCCATAGTCTGGGGAGTCTCTGGGTCAGGAACCTATCCCTTCAGCATGTTTTGTTCATTGTGATGACAAGGTTTAGATCCCTGGAGTGTGTGTCTCTGAGGGATTGGGATTTCTTTAAGTGTAGCATGTCCAACAGCTCTGAGTTTGACATGGCCTTGTATGTTAAGCAGAGATTGCCTCTGAGTAGACAATATGTGACAGAGTATAGGTGGAGTTTTTTTAGATGGGCAGCATAGGACATCTGCTTTATGCCTGTGATTCTTTTAGTGAGGTATTTCTGTGGCCTTTCCAGTTGTTGCAGATGTCTTAAGAGGTACATACCAATTGGGGCACTGTATTCTATAATGGGTCTAATGAGGGATGAGTACAGTGGGACAATGACCTCCTTTTTTCTGGATGAAAATCCCTTAGTGATGAGGTGTGCCACATAAAAGGATTTCTTGACTGTTGTGGCAATGTGGTTATCGAAGGTGAGACCACTGTCCACCTGTGTCCCAAAGTCTCTTATCACACTTTCGGTGTTTAGTCTACTGCCACCTATGTGGTAATTCATGGGTACATGTATTTTCCCAAAGGGGATAACTATACATTTCTTGGCATTAAGCTTGAGCCCATTGGTCTGGCACCAAGCATCTGTTTCTATAAGGCTCTTTTGTAGAATATCCACATCATTTGGGGATTCAATAATGGCTCCCAGTTTGCAGGCATCTGCGAACTTTGTTAGCCAGAGTCCCTTAGCGTTGGTCTGTACTTCGGAGAAGTAGATGCCAAACAAGAGCAGTCCCAGGACTGAACCCTGAGGTACTCCACTTGTCACTTGTTGGGAGCTGGATTTGGAGTTGGCTACTTTTACATTGTGGGTTCTGTCAGTAAGCCAGTTGGCAACCCATTGAGTGATGTAGGGATTAATGCCCAGCTTAGTAAGTTTATCTATGATTCCAGAGTGGGGGATGGTGTCAAAGGCCTTGGTGAGGTCCAGATAGGCTGTGTGGACCACGTTACCCTTGTCCACGGCTCTGGAGACTGACTCAAAGAAGACAATCAGGTTCAGGAGACAAGATCGCCCCTTCACAAACCCAAACTGCGTGGGGTCCAGTGTTTAAAGGTTGCCTTTGTTTATAAGTTCCATGGCCTTGCAGATCAGGCTCATTAAACTGATGGTGCAGTAGTTCCCGGGATCCAAGATGGATCCCCCCGTGTGGAGTGGGATAACTGTAGCTGTGCACTACTCAGTGGGCATGAAGCCTGAGGTGAGGCTATGATTAAACATGACAGTTATGTGAGGGGCCAGTATATTTCGTAGTTGATGTAGTACACAGCCTGGGATATCATCTGGTGCTGTATTCTTAGCTTTGGAGAGTGCGTTTTTTACCTGTGTGGCTGTTATTACCGGAATTTGGCAATCTTTTGGTATTGAGATGGGCCCTTTAGAGGGTGAGAGGGGGGAGAAGTTTGCACTGAATTGATCTGCCAGGATATTGGCAATATCCTTGGGATCAGTATATTTAGTGCCATTCTGTTGTAGCTCAGAGCAGATCTGAGCATTGCCATTTAGTTTCTTGACATAGCTATAGAATGTCCTGTGGTTGTCTTTGGAATCTTTGGCAATTTTATTTTTGTAACTAGCTTTGGAGGATTTTATGCGGGATCTCAGCTTCTTACTGAGGCTGATAAGGGAGTTTTTTGCATCTTGGAATTCTCCTCTTTTCTGCAACAGTTTCTTCCTTTTGTTGTAAAGTTTGTTTATGGCAAGGGACCACCAGATTGGCTTCCTTTTTTTGGAGGAGGGTGTCTTGGTTCTATTGGGGATGGCACGATTCATGCACTAGTGGATGTGCTCGTACAGTGCCTTAGTGTAGGATTCAGCAGTCAAACTTTCAGTTCCCGTCTGCATGGGTGTCATGAAGTTTGTCACTTCTGACATGAGTAGCATGAAGTTGACTTTGGAGAAGTTTTTTACAGAGGTTTCCTTACTAGGGGGGTGAGGGTGTAATGTGGATGTCAAGGGTGATTAGCTTATGGTCAGACCTGACCAACGATGGGGTGACCATAGGTATGGAGCATCGATTTCCCATGTTGGTAATTACCAGGTCTAGGATATTGGAGCCCCTGGTGTGACTAAGGATTAGTTGATCCAGGGCATTGGAATTTATGAATTCCAAGAACCGTAGGGAAAAGGTGTTGGTACATGAGTAGTTTTCCCAGTTAATGGCAGGGTAGTTGAAATCACCGAGTATTAGGGTGTTTGGTTGTATCTTAATATTTTCCAGTATGTTTAGAAAGGTGTAGTGAAAACCTTGGGGCATGGTGGGGGATCTGTAGCAAGCTACAATTTGGATTTCAGTTTTACCTAGTGTTAGTTGCACCTGGAGAATTTCAGATGCATTGTGTTGGGCAACTAGCCTGGTGTTGTGAATATCCTTGGTGAATATGGACACTCCTCCACCTTTAGTGTTTCGGTCCTGGTTTGGTGGCCAAAAAGTGTGGTAAGAGTTGTAGCCTGGTATTGCAGGGGTGCTCTCTGGAGCCTTGAACCAGGTCTCAGTTACTGCACAGCTATCCATGTTCTCCATTTTTAGGAGTGCCTCGAGAGAGTGCATTTTGAGGTTTAGACTTCTAGCATTGAGTAGTATTACCTTCAGATTTTGCATGCTATGGTTAAGAAGTAACAAGAATTATTTACAGGGACTGACAAATATGAAAGTATTACAGGGGGTTCTCACAGAAAAAAAAGAGGATCAACTGCAGAATGTTAGGCATAAAATAAGGGATTACCTCGATAATATGCACTAGCTTAGAATGTTTGCTGTTAAGCAACTGTGTTTTGATAATAAGACTACAGCACTGAAACTTAAAGCACAACAACTCCAGGCAACAGAAAGTAGAAAGGGCTGTTGCCAAACTTAGGGAACCTATAACAAAGAAGGTAACAAGAGATCCTGTAGAGGTATTAGAAATATTTTGGAAATTCTATGAGAGTCTCTGTAACGCAGAGAAATGTGAAAATCAAGAAAAGATACAAATGGAAATGTATATGGAAGAATTAAATATGCCAAGGTTAGAAGAAGATGAGGCTCAATTACTAACAGGATAGGAGGAGATGAGATAAAAATTGTGATGTATAACCAATCTACAGGAAAGTCCCCCAGGAATAGATGGCATTCCTGTGGAAGTTTGGAAATTAGGAGGAAGAAACTGATAAAGATTTGGAAGGTTTTGTTTAACAATATCTTAAGAGGAGGAGAAGTGCCACCATCTTGGGAGATGTAATACCTAAAGAGGGTAAGGATCCATCAGATCCAGCTTCATACAGGCCCAGTTCAATACTAAAGCATGATTATAAAGTGTTCACATCTATAATGGTTAAAAGAATGGCAAACACAATGCCAAAACTGATAGAGTTGGATTGATGTGATTTTGTTGAGGGGGAGACAAACATTTGACAACATTAACAGAACACTTATAATCCAGAGGGAAGCAGAATGTAAGAAAATACCATTGTTTTTGTTGGGTCTTGATGCAGGGAAAGCATTTGACAGAGTAAGATGGGACTTTATGAGCAGGGCAATGGAAGCATTTGCATTTCCTGAAAAAAATTATAAAGTGGATTAGGAGAATATATAAAGGATCACAGGCAAAAATTAAAGTGGGTAGGGTCCTCTCTGATAATTTCTGCTTGAGCAGAGGAGCCAGGCAGGGGTGTCCTCTTTCACCTTTATTATTTACATTATATTTGGAACCACTAGCAAAGAAAATAAGGGACTCAGAAATTCAAGGATATAATTGGTTTGGTAGTCAAGAAAAGCTGAATTTATTTGCAGATGATATTATTTTCTACCTGACAAAACCAGAAAAAGACATCACAGTGTTGTGGAACATTTTGAGACAGTTTCCAATCATATGGGGATACAAAATTAATGAAGCTAAAACAAAGACAATAGCAGTGAATTATGTACCCACACATGAACTGGTTAAGGAATACCCACATTTATGGGACATGATAAATATTTAGGAGTATGGATTAAAAATGATTCTAGTGTGGCAGCTAAGGATATGTGGGAAGAGACTAAACAAAAGATAATACAAAAAAACTGAGAAAATGGACGCTTTGTTATATGGATATGGATAGTAAGATACAAGCAGTTAAAATGTTTTTAGTCCCTTTAGTCTTATACACAGGTCAGGCATATTTTTATCAACCAGAGAAGTTGTGGGTAGCAATTAATAAAGAGCTGAAGGACTTTATCTGGGAGGGGAAGATGGCAAGAGTCAAGTGGGATAAGATTATTCTTCCAGGAGAACAGGGCAGATTGGGATTACCCACTCTGAAGGGATATTTCAGAGCTACACATTTAAGACTCCTATACATATCACAAGCAGAAAACTATAATTCAAACTGGAAAGGGATGATGACAAAGCATGGGTGGAGCTCAGGAAACAAGGGAGATTGGGAATTGGATGCAGGTCTTTAAGGAGAATAACAATAATAGTGCAGAATATAACATCCATAAAGTAGAAAGTATTCTAAGAACGAAGTGGCTGAAAAAGACTGAACCTTTGTTGAAATTGTTAAACTTGTGGGTCATCTGTAAAGTATAAATTTCACTTTATGTCATTAATGTTTATAAGGACCTTAAAAGGGGAAGAAATAACTGTAAGTAAAACAATTTTTGTTCTTATTAGTATTTGTAAAAACATTACATGATATAAACTGCATTTTATATGTAGTAAAGCAATTTTGTACAGTGTGGTCACTGGTATTTTAAATATGGAGGAGTAAAAAGGCAGGAGCTAGAGCTGGATGTGGCAGAGTTAAAGATGTTAAGATTTGCACTGGGTGTGACGAGGGGGGACAGGATTAGGAATAAGTTTATTAGAGGGTCAGCTCAGGTTGGAATGTTTGGAGACAAAGCCAGAGAAGCAAGATTACGTTGATTTGGACATGTGCTGAGGTGGGATACTGAGTATATTGAGAAAAAGATGCTAAGGAAGAAGCTACCAGGTAACAGGAAAAGAGGAAGGCCTAAGATAAGGTTTATGGATGTGGTGAGAGAGGACATGCAGGTGGTTAGTGTGACAGAGCAAGATGCAGAGGACAGGAAGAAATGGAAACAGATGATCCGCTGTGGCGACCCCTAACGGGAACAGCCGAAAGACGATGATGATGATTTTCAGTGATTGTTGTATGTATTAAAGATATTAAAAACATCTATTTTTACATTGTAAAATTTATTTTAATTGTATTCTGCCTGACACTGATATTGTATAACTGAAAAGATTTTATTTGAACTGCATGTACAGGGACTTCCAAGATGACTGTAGCTTTTCTGCCCAGGCCTCTGCTGAAAGGTGCCTTTGTGCCCAGCTGGACTTCCCCAGTCAACAAATGTAAAATAAATAAATAAATGAAGTAAACAAGTACTTTTTTAGTTGTAAGAAATATAGGCTTTACAGTATAACAAGAGAAGAAAGGCTGGGCAAAACCAAGTTTAATGTTAATATGCTGTGATCTTGTGCTGCTAGTGTGGGGATGAGATATAAAAGTGGACTGGATATATTATACGTAGAATTAAGACAGATTCTCTTATTTTTTTACAAGTGTGAATGTCTAGATTAATTCCTTTGGCTTAAGCTATAAAGAAGGTGTTTTTTTGTAAGGAAATAGGCTTGAAAAATAAGATAAAATGATGAAAGCCATGAAAATGCAATGCTTATTACATCTGCAAAGATATTAGCTTGTTTTGTTTCTATTAGCAAATGTTCAGTGGAAGTCAAGAAGTCTGCAGCTGAAGCGAGCTGTACATTTTGTTCTGAATGAAATTTTCAAACATTGATTGCTGACTAATTTTACATGGAGAAAAGCTGTCTGCAGGTAAAAGCAATTAATCTTGTGAGTTCTGAGTATTTTTTGAGGGAAATGTAAAATTTAAAGGTACAATGACAAGAAGTTCATTGAAAAATAGTCTGAAATTATGGGAAGTGAATAACATTCAGAAATTTCACCAGCAGTCTTAATACTTAACAGAATTGTGTACAATTTACAGTAGAGAGTTGATTGGCTGAACTAATTAGGACCAAGAGTAGTTCAGATCATCAGATATACAGTGAACTGGATAATAAACTTCTAACATCTTGTTTGTCTGCACTCTGGGAATACATGTTTTAACCATTCGCTGAGATTCCAGTGGACAATAAATACTTTTCACACATGTGTGGGCTACAAGCTCAAAAATCATGCACAAGCAAATACATATAACATTTACATATTCAGACTTTATGATTTTTCCTACCCAAAAACTTTGAAAGACTATGTTCAGATAATTGATGTTTTGGATAATCTGCATTTGGATAATCAACTCTCTACTGTAGTTTTATTTAAAGATAGCCAGTGCACTTTTTCTAAGGGCTAAAACTTAATGTTTTCTGAAAGCATACAAGTTTTTTTTTCAAATCTGGGAAGGGAATTGAGATAAGAAAAGATGAGACAGCAATAGGTGTAAATGAGAACTCAGACTGTAGCATGTGCTTTAGCATGGGTAACCTTAATTTTAGGTTGGGTAATACCTATGGGTGCAGCTGTCTGTTTGGGCAATTATTCTTATCTGGAGGGTTAAACTTCATTTTTTTGAAAAAGTGCATAGATTTTTGTGTTTGTTCTATGTTAAGAGGGAATGGAGATGTTCTGAAAATGTATTTACTCTTTTTTTTGTTTGAGGGATTTCATTAAAAAAGTCTTGAAAAGCATGCTATAGGTTCAAATGGAGATCAGAAGAAACAACTGTATGACAGATCAGCCTCTCAAACACTAATGTGTGCATGCAACACAAACAGAAATATGGGTTCTGGCATGTCGATTGTGAGACATTTCCCCGTGAGCTACAAGACTAAAATCAAAAAGTTGCAGCATAGCTAGACTGTAGAGTGATGCTGCTGAAAGTCAGAAACACTGTGGGAATTAACACTCCACAGAAATCCAGCACATTGTGACAATCCCTAATGAAAGCTACTGGGCTGCTTGTTGATAGTGGAAACAGTCACGATAGAAGAGTAATCATTGCAAATCAGTAATACAAGTAACACAGCAATAAATTCATACCTGCAATGTCCACGTCAGTAAAACCCACAAATGAATGTCCCATACAAAAGAAATGCTGATGTCTGTTGTAGAAGTGAAGATTCATATCACCAAGTAATGACATCCCACTAAGCTGCAGCTGCAGCTGGTAGAGCTATGAGCACATGCACACAGACACAGTGACCAGTATCCTAGCAACATCCGAAGTGTGGCAGTTCTAAATATAAAACCTCCCCAGATTATCATGTAACTGAACAGATATGTAAAGTATATCCAGAGGTCTGCCCCAGATAATGTATCCATTACACATAACAACGTGGTGCGCCTGCAACGTAATATTGGAGCATGATAAAATTGAAGTCAGAAAAAAATGGCAGATGTGAGTTTCAGACCTCACACACATCAGATATGGTATGCTACTGCCTACAACCTATTATGCTGTTGCCGTAGTAGGTTTATCTGGGTAAATAGAGTCCCTATTTCTGGGCCGTAGTCCACCTGTAGACATAGAATGTACACATGTTTTACTATAAGATGTTGAGTAGGAAATGCATGAATACATAAATGAATAAATAAATAAGATCTGGCCCTTTGTCCTCACAGTATAACAGCTACTAGGTGCAATGAGGTGAAGAGGAATGTAGACACCTAGGGAGTAGATAGGCTATGGTTAACATACCCCAGCTATGACTGTATAGCCCTATGATTCATTGGGAATGTGCTCCCCATACTACTTTACAAGCTGAATAGTTGGCACATACTGGACTACTTGTCAGGGTTAGTGACAACAGACCCCTCTAACATGCCAGAACACAGCACTTTCTAAATGGCAGAAGACAACCATGGCCATTACTATCTATGTGACATTACAGAAGCAACCACCATGTAAACTACAACTGAAAAATAGGGAAAGTACAGTACATATGGCAAACACAGGAATATAAACCCATCCCACCTACCAAGGCAGACTGTAAAGTAGTGGAGCAGCATGTGTGGCATGTGGGTGTTCAACAAACCCATCCTATGGCAGTTGTAGATAGGGTAAACACATATGTAGAGGCAGGTAGGCAAGAAAGGGTGCTATACAGGGAAACATCCCTAAGCACTGTTTGTATCTGAAAATGAGATTGGGAACCATATTCTGATTGGTTAAGAGAGACAGCAGGGTGTTAAAGGGGAGCTGTGCAGAAAATTCAGTGTCAGTAGTGTAGTCATGCAGGTCAGACCCTACTGGTCTGCATATCACTGACTGTCCTACAGCTGTCCGATTTGGAAATATAGCATATCTGAGCCCTAGCAGGGGATATTGCAGCAGCAGGGTGGAGTGCCCAGAGCTACAAAGAGCCCATTGTGGCAGATAATGCTTGTTAGGACCTCTACAACACAAGGTGATGTAATTCACAGTTCATACAGTCACATAGCGGCCTTTACCCAAGCAACATTCAGATGCTGTGCCCTGCTACACTGGATAACATGGACAATGAGAGGCAAGTAGTGCTGTTATGATGGATACTGTATATGAGTACAGTCCAGGTCAGCTTGGCAGCAGATATTGGACAGTGCCCAGCCAACATGGCAAGCTACACCAATGCTAGTAGTGGAAGGATACCTATACCATTTAGAGGGTGAGGTTCTATCCAAATGGTACTGAGCATGTATTGAGTGGAATAAAGGCCTGTAGAGGCTGGGCTATCACTGTTTGCCATGAAGACTGGGAAGAACTGCAGACATCCTTGCCACACCAACATGGGCCAGATGCAACCAGTGCTCAGGTGACTCTGCTGCATGCAGAACTAAGGCAGAGGGCAGGAAACAGCAATGATTTCCCTAGTCAGGTAATGCAGAGTGTCCGTGGCATGGCAGGTGACAATGTGCTACAAGAGATGCCTGGAAATGCCACCCTCCATCAGTGCATTACCAAAATATGACAGAGGGCATGGGCTTCTACCTCCATACCCCCTACAATGTTAGCAGACACTGATGTCAGCCAGTATCCACTTCACAGTGGTACATTTCTCCTATGAAGAAAGTCAGATATGGGTGGGAAGGACTCCATTGTTCTACTCACTACAGCACAAAATCTGGCATATCTGTGCAGGTTGGACATCATACTTCAGGATGGCACATTCCCAACATGTGCAGATGTGTGCCGCCAATTGTACACATTATATGGATTTATTGGCACCCCCACCACATCCAGGATTGTTTCCCCTGGTGTATTGCCTAATGATATGGAAAACAGAGTCAGCATACAACAATATGTGGAATATGCTAAAGGGAATGGCTGAAGATCTAGAATGCACCTTTCATCCACACTACATCATGACTGATTTTGAGAAGGCAGCAATCTGTGCCAGACATAAGACGTCCCCCAGGAGTATTTTGAAGGGTTGCCTATTCCATTTTGCCCAGATCATTTGGTGACAAGTCCAGCATCACCATCTTGTGGCCCTGAATGGTGTTCTCAATAGCCATCTGCAAGTTGATTGCACTGGCATTCCTACCAGTAGATGATATTGTGCCCACATTTCTGGAGATTGTGACTAGACTACCAGATTTTGTGAAGCCCATAGCAACATTTCTGGACCATTATTATGTGTGCGGCCAATGAAGGAAGTATGCGGAGGCTGTTCAGCACCACAACGACTGCCATCACCTTTGAAATTCTGGAATGTGTGTGATGTCTCTGACATGGATTTTCCACAACCCTATAACCAGGTGGAAGCATGGCACCATCAACTAAAGGTGTTACTTGGACACCCTACAGTACAGCTTTCTGACTTTTTGTCTGTTCTGCAACAGGAACAAAACCTGACAGATAACAGAAGCGAATCACTTTTGAGGGGGATGCCAGTAACAACATGTAGAAAGGCTATTATTGTAATGGAGCATTGCCTAAAATACATCCTGCAACATAAGTGTGACTACAGCAATTGCAGGATTTTTTACGTGCTGTGGTGCATTTTTACAAGTTGTGACTGTATTTGCATATAGTACACACCAAACACTACACACATCACATTACATGTTGTCTTAATAAAGGTTTTGCCCAAAGTACACTGGTTTCACAGTCCCACCTTTATGCCCCCATAGCATCAAGTTGCACCCACCTGTACTGCAGACACTTATATCTGTCAGCTTCTGGAGAGTACAGACTGTCACACTATAAGGGTTTGTGCCTGCCACCTATGTACCTGGTGCAGGAGGATCTACTATGCCCATACGCATGTGTCACTGCAGCTAAACTGCCATCCAGCCTTGTGTACACATCCAGCTGTCTCACAGGGGGGTGTCACACTGCCTAGGCACCTGAACCAAAGAAATACACATTCAAAAATCTGTCACGTATAATAGCTTGGAACAATGGCATTCTATCATAATGACTACACTACCAATGACATGAAAAGGTATAGACAAAAAGGAAAGAGTATTGAATTATATTAAGACATTCAGAGTACAAATAGCAATACTGCAGGTGACATAATTGGAAAGAAATCAGCATGTAAATTTGAACAAGAACGGATTTAAGGATGGATTTATAGCAGAATATGAGAGACAAAAGAAAATGTGAGTTATTATACTAACTGTTAAAGGGGCTCCAATAGAAATAGAAAAGGGAAAAAGACAATCATGATACATTTTTGGTAGTAAGGGGCTATTGGCAAGTGAAGAAGATTACACTGATGTGCATTTATATTCCACCAAAAATGCTATTATAGAGCTTAAGAAAATTTTTTGGAGAAATAATCATCTTTCAGCAGGGGAATATTACTTATTGGTGGGGACTGGAAATTAGTTTGCAATACTGAAGATGTATCAGGGAACCTAAAAGGGAAATATAACAAAAGAGGATAGATTTCTGAAAAAAAATTCTGAAAATATTTTGTATGAAAAATGTGAATTCAGTAGTAGGAACTTGGAAGGTATTTACATTCTATTCCCCAAAGTACAATAACTGGGTTAGACTAGACAGAAATTATACTTCATGAAAATAATTTCTCTTAACTGAGAGCTTCAACACACCAATAAAAATAAAGATAAAATGCAGGGTAATGAAGTAAACATGAGACACTTGT
The DNA here is from genome assembly GCF_019279795.1 of Protopterus annectens. Lineage (NCBI taxonomy): Eukaryota > Metazoa > Chordata > Ceratodontiformes > Protopteridae > Protopterus > Protopterus annectens. The sequence continues at coordinate 1,020,818,573 of NC_056732.1, read as the reverse complement.
ACTTTCACACTTACATGTTAAAAAGAGGAATTTAAGGGATGGGTAGTGGAAATTATTTGAGAATTAATAGGGAAGACAGAAATAGGTTCAGATGTTATAACTGGTGAGTAGGATAAAAAATGGAGTTTCAAACACAGCCAAAATAAAACAGAAAGAGCTATGGTTAAGATGTAAAAGGAGAGGAGCTGACAAAGGTTAAAGTATTGCAGAATAAGGGGAATCTGACAGAACAAGGACAGGTGCAAATGTAGAGTGCTAAAGGGAAAATAAGAGAGTTATCTGTATAATATGTATGAGTTAATAATGATTAATACTCTAGAACACAAAACCTTTTAGCACAATGACTTGGATAACAAAAAGTATACAGGGCTGTTGCCAAACTTAAGGAGCCAATAGCAAGAAAAACTACCAGTGATACTGTAGAGGTATTAGAGATATTTCATAAATTTTATGAAAATTTGTATAAACCAGAGAAATGCGGAAATCAAAGAAAGAGCACAAATGGAAATATTTATGGAAGACTTTATTATGTCAAAGTTAGGGGTAGATTAGGCTCAACAACTAACAATTAAGATAGGAGAGGATTAGATAAAATGGTGAGGTATAATCAACCTTCATGGCAACATGAATTGGTGTTGATAATTGGTAACTTAAATGCACATATTGAGACAGACAAAACAGGATACGAGGACTGCCTGGGTCCACATGGGTGAGGCTACAGGAATAAAGAAGGAGAGGCCATTCTAGACTTCTGTCTAGTAAATGGCTTGATAGTAGCCAACACGTGGTTCAGAAAGAGAGACAGTCACAAGATCACATACAAGACTGGCCAACCTGCAACTCAGGCAGACTTCCTCCTAGTAAGGAAAAGGCACTGGGGTAGAATCAATGATTGCAAAATCATCCTTAGTGAAACAGTCAGTCCACAACGTAAACCACTGGTTGCCACAATCAGCTGCAAGCAGTGGTCAGAGAAGGCTCTAAGGTCAACAGAGATCAGGCTGAAGACCTAGAAGTTGACCAGAGGGAAAATACAACAGTTCACAGAATTAATCAGGAGCCTAGCACCCCAAGAAGTGGAGGAAATAGGTGGAGTTGAAGGAGAATGGGAGTGCCTCAAAAAGTACAGTTTTGTACCTACCATAAATGTAGATGTTCGAGTGGTTATGCTGCTGCAGTCATCACACTTGGCTTATCCTGCCGTCAGGGGTCCCGCAGTCGGCCTGAATTCCAAAGCCTTGGTCCGGCGTCGGTTGTCGTTGCTTCTTCCCTGACGTCAGTGTGGCAGGGGTATCAAAGAGGCAGCCGACGCCATTTTCTTCAGTTTTTCTTGCCCCAGATGTCAGGTGCCCCCAAACTAAGAAGGCAAAATAAGAAGCTTGCAAAACATATCTTAGTGCAAAACAATGGTACTAGTTGTAAGCAAATACACCATATAGACCTGCATCCCAAAGGTTGAAGTACATGGAGGTATAAGAAAAGCCTTGTTAGGTAGAGGGGATGGAGGGAGGGTAACCTGGACTGCAGCAGCATAACCACTCGAACATCTACATTTATGGTAGGTACAAAACTGTACTATGTTCATCGTGCTATGCTGCTGCAGTCATCACACTTGGGTAGAGTCCCAAAGCTATGGTTGGGTGGTAGGAGCTAAACTGGGTTAGGTGCAGCTAAGATGCCCTGCAGAACTGCAGTGGCAAACCCAGCTCTGGCTTTTGAGTATAGAGGAAGGTGGTAATGCTTGGTGAAGGTGTGCACTGAACTCCAGGTAGCTGCCTCCAGAATGTCCTTTGTTGGGACTCCTCGGAGGAAGGCTGCTGAGATTGCTGTAGCCCTGGTAGAGTGAGACCTAATACTAGCAGGCACTGCTTTCCTGTGGTGTGAGTAGCAAAAGCGGATGCAATGTGCTATCCATTTGAAGATGGTCTGTTTTGAAATAGCCTTTCCTTCTGAGCCTGGTGCATAGGATACAAGGAGTTGGTCAGATTTTCTGAAGGCCTTTGTCTTGTCCAAATAGTAACATAACTGTCTGTGAATGTCCAAAGAGTGAAGGAGTCTTTCTCCTTTATTCTGTGGGTTTGGATAAAAGGTGGGCAAGTGTATGGTCTGACTGAGAGCCAAACTGGATACTACCTTTGGCATGAAGGAAGGGTTGGTGCGTAAAGATACTCTGTCCTGATGGAAAATGAGGAAAGGTTCCACTGCCATAATTGCCTGCAGTTCTGAGACTCTGCATGCTGAGGTGATAGCCAGCAGCAGGGCTGTCTTCCATGACAAGTATTGAAGCTCTGCTGAAAAGGCTGGTTCGAAAGGAGGAAGTGTTAACTTTTCCAGAACAAAATTTAGATCCCAAGTTGGAGTTGGTGGTTTTCTGGGGGGGTCTTATATTTTTTGCCCCTCTGAGAAACTGCCTTAGCAAAGGATGAGAGAAAATGGGAGGAACCGTATCATATTGAGCTGAAATGGCTGAAGCATGGATCTTAATGGATAAGAAAGAAAGGCCTTTGTGTAGCATCTCAGTTAGATATTGGAGTATGTGCAGGATATTTGGGATGCCAGGATTTAGGCTTCTGGCCTGGTTCCATACACAAAACCTTTTCCATTTGTCTGAGTAAGTTTTTCTGGTGCTGGGCCTCCTGGCCACCAAAATGACATTCTGGACGTCCTTTGAGAGAAGTGTTGTTTGATAATTTAAGGTATTTTCCATGCAGCTAGATTTAAGGTCCTTAGTTGGCTGTGAAGGATCTGAGAGTTTTGTTGGGTTAACAGCAGAGGGAATTGAGGTAAGATCCATGGAGGGCTGTGAGTCAAGTTTCGTAGTAGTGGGTACCAATGTTGATGTGGCCAGTCCGGAGCAATGAGGATCATCTGTGGTCTCTCTGATCTGGCTTTCAGTAATACCTTGGTCAGTAGAGGCAGAGGTGGGAAGGCGTAGACTGTCAATGCTGTCCAACTGAATGATAGGGCATCCACTTTCCAGGCCAGGGGATGATAAGTCCTTGTGCAAAATTTTTGTAGCTGGCAATTGTTGGTTGAGGCAAACAGATCTATGTCTGGTGGTCCCCACCTTTGAGTTATCATTGAGAATACTTGTGGGTGTAGTCTCCACTTGTGAGGGTCTGTCAAATTTTCTGCTTAATTTGTCTGCCAAAATGTTTTCTTTTCCTGGCAGGAATTGTGCTTGCAGTTGTATTTGGTAAGTTAATGCTGTGTTCAACAAGTCCATTGCCTGTCTGCATAGTGGGTAGGAGTGCGTTCCTCCTTGTTTGTTTATGTACCACATAACTGTGGTGTTGTCCATCCTTATTAGAAGTTGTTCTGGATGCAAGAGGTCCTTGAAGGCTGTTAGTGCATTTTTTACAGCTAGCATCTCCTTTTGATTGATGTGTAGTTGCCTTTGGTTTGCAGACCAGTTGCCCTGTATGCATTGTCCTGCCATGTGTGCACCCCAGGCGTAGTCTGATGAATCTGTTGTCAAGGTTTGGTTTGCTGGAGGTGAGACAAAAGGAAGGCCCTTGTTTGCTTGGCATGCTTGAGCCCACCATAGAAACTCTTTTTGAAGGCAAGGAATGAGAGTTATACTTGCTTCGAGGTTGTGTCTGTGTTGGGACCATACACTTTTTAGGTACCATTGTAGTTTTCTCATATGCAGCCTTGCATATGCAATTAGTTGAATGCAGGATGCCATGTACCCCAATGCCTGCAGGAATTTCCTTGCAGTGAGCTGGGTAAAAGTTGCCATCTTTTTGAAGTACTGAGCCAGTTGCTTTTGCTTGTCTGGCGTGAGGTAAGCCATCTGGGCCATTGTATTCAAGCTGGCACCCAGGAAAATTATTTCTTGTTAGGGTATTGGTTTTGACTTCTTTTTGTTTACTGTGTACCCTAGGCAACTTAGCAACTTTGTTACAAATGCCAGATGCTGTAGTAGGATGTCTTTGCTGTCCGCTTGGATCAGGCAGTCGTCCAGATATGGATACATTTCTATTCCTCGCTATCTGCAGTATGCAATTACTGATTCCAGGCATTTCGTGAATACTCTGGGTGCAGTAGATAAGCCAAAGGGCAATGCAGAGAATTGATAATGCGTTGTGCCTGCCAAAAATCTGAGGTATCTTCTGCAATCTTGTCTGATAGGGACATGCAGGTATGCCTCTTGGAGGTCCAACGTTACCAGCCAAGACTCCTTGCCCAGCATGGGAAGAAGCTGCTGTAGTGTGAGCATTTTGAATTTGGGAATGTCCAGGTACGTGTTTAGAATTGAAAGGTCTAAGATGGGTCTCCAGGCTTTGTCCTTTCGTGGTACTAGAAACAGTCTTGAGTAAAATCCTTGACCTTGCTCTTTTGCAGGTACCTTTTGAATGGCTTTCATGTTCATGAGAGCTGAAATTTGCTTTTGTGCCTCTGCCCATTGGTTTGTTGGCAGATTTGGCATGCCTCTCATCCGTGGTAAAGTGTGAAAATGAAATCTGTAGCCTCGGGTAATAATATCCAGAACCCATTTGTCCTTTGTTATGATGTGCCAATTTTGTGGGAAAAGAGCCAGTTTTCCTCCTAGAGGTGCTGCCTGGGCAATTTTACTTGGCAGGCGAAGAGGAAAGTCATTGAGTTTGTTTTCTGAAGGGTTGAGATCTGTCGTCCCCCCCTCTTTGAGTTGTTGTTTGCCATTGTCTAGGCCTTTAGGTACCTTGTGCCTGGCCTCTGCCCCTAGGGCGTCTGTACCTGCCCCTTTGGGGTCTGTCTATAGCAGGAAAGGACCAGTTTTTTGATGGCCATTTTCTGCTGAAGCGAGGAGGTTGTACCTGTAAAAAATCTTTAACTGTTTGCATTGATTTTGCCTTTTCTTGCATTTTCTTTAAAACTTCCTCTGCTTTGACACCAAATAACGCATCCTTTTGCAGTGGAGCATCCAGTAACTTTGCTTTGACATGTTCTGGTAAGGTCTGCTCTTTTAGCCAAGCATGTCTACGTATTACAGACCCTGTGACTGCTGCTCTACATGAGGCCTCCAAAGAATCAAAACCACACTGCAAGGTATGTTTTCCCACTTGTTCTGCTGCATGCAACAAATCTTGCCTCCCTTTGAAATCTAGTTGATCTGTTTGAGGGATCATTTTCTGTTTTAACTGAGTAAGCAAGTACTGCTGGTATTTAATCATGTGGAATTGGCAGTTTAATGCCCTCATTGCCAAAGTGACAGAGGTATACACTTTTTTCCCCCATCTTTCTAATGCCCTGGAATCTCTTTCCGCAGGTAGTGGATTCTTAGCAGTAGAGGCCTTAACCCCTTTGGGACCCTGGGAAATGGTTTCTGGGTCTGCAGCAGGGCTTTTATATAAAAACTTGTGAGAGTCAGGGACTCAATAGTATCTGTCTGGCTTAGGTGGTGCTGGAGATAAGGAATCTGGATTTAGACTGGATTCAGTGTTGACATCATCCAGAATGTCTAAAACAGGAGGAATGGCTAGGGGTCTATGCTGAGGTAGAAGAAACTCATGGAGTCTTTTCTTGGAGTCAGAGTAATCTTGTCCTTCCTAGTGGAAATGCTCTCTCATGGTGTGCAGGGTTTCCCCAAAAGAGAAGTCTTCAGGGGGTGAAACAGAGGGAATAGACTCCTCAGCATCTGAGTCTTCATAGAGAGGGAAGGGGTAATCCTGTTCCTCAGAGTCTGCTGAGGAAATGGATTCCTGGTCAGCAGGAGGTAAATCTTCCTCCAGTCTAGGCCTTTTGTCAGGAGGGGGCTGGAAACCTCTGATAAGGGTAATCAGGTCCTCCGCCATTTTGAGCATCTGTTTTTTAGGCATAGGGGCCTGTGTGGGAGTCTGTGGACCCAGTTTCTTAACCTTTGGAAGCTTAGCGTATGACTTAACGGAGAGAGTCGCCGGTTTAAAGACGCCTTCTGAAACCGAAGGCCTGTCCATAGTCTCCGGATCGCCGCCAGGGCTGGCATCCACGAGTTGAGGATGAACCGGCTCCAGTGGCCCAGTAGATTCTGACTTAGAGGTAGTCATATTTTCTAAATCTGCGGTAGTCAGGGGCTGCGTAGGCACCTCACTGAATACCGAAGATCCGGCGGCAGGCCTAACCGAGACCTCGGTATCTGGTCTAGGTCTAGGCTGCCAGTCTTTGTCCTTGCGTTTTTTAAACATAGCGGTAGTCGGAGGTTCTGACGACATAATGTAGTTGAATTTTCTGCCATAATAATGTCGGGCGGTATCAGCCCGATGCTTAATAGTGCGTTTATTGAACCTAGCGCAAAACTGACAAGCAGAAACGTTGTGGTCTGGGTCTAGGCAAGGAATACAATAAGAATGAAAATCCTTATGAGGTATTTGCTTCCCACAAGAAATACAATTATTAACTTTGTCTGACATCGGTCTGAGGCAAGAAAAGTTTCCCCAACGGGGTACTTAGCTTTATAAAAGACTTCGGCTGAAATTCTGTTAGAAAATCTCAGGAGCTGGCCGACCGGCACTTGCGAACTGCTTCGGCTTCGGGCACCACGTGGCAAGAAAGACTGAAGAAAATGGCGTTGGCTGCCTCTTTTATTCCCCTGCTGCACTGACGTCAGGGAAGATGTGATGACAACCGACGCCAGACCAAGGCTTTGGAATTCAGGCCGATTGCGGGACCGCCTGACGGCAGGATAACCCAAGTGTGATGACTGCAGCAGCATAGCACGATGAACATCAGCATGTGTTAGGACTACAGAACAGATATGTGGCTGAGTCAAGTATGGAAATAAGGTACATAAGGAAAGCTGGTGGTGGAATGCAGAAGTCCAGGAAGTCATCAAAAGAAAGAAGGACTGCAGGAAAAAGTGGGAGATGGAAAAGACAGACCAGGCTAGGAAGGAATACTGGTTGGCTAACAAAGAAGCTAAGAAAATAGTTGCAATAGCAAAGAATAGGGCATCAGAGGCACTCTACCATCTTCTGGAAAGTGACTCAATAGGTGGCCCAAAGAAACTATGTCAGGATGTAAGGCAAAGACACAAAGATAAAGAAGATAGTTAGACACCTTTCATAAGGGGTGTCAGCAACAATCTGCTCACCAGTCCACAGAACATCAAAGGCAGATGGAAGGAGTGTTTCCAGCAGCTTCTGAATGAAGAAAACCCCACAGAAGCTGTACTGCCCCAGAAACACCCTACAATAAGTGAAGAAGACAAGCCTACTCTAGAAGAAGTAAGAATAGCACTAAGGAAAATGAAGTCTAGGAAAGCAACAGGCTCAGATGAGGTCACAGCAAATATGATAAAGATGCTGGTGGGATAGGGGAGAAATGACTCCTGAGGGTACTCATAGCAGTGTAGCGAGAAAAGTGTACCCCAGATGACTGGAGAATAAGCATACTTGTGCCAGTGTACAAGAACAAAGGGGTCATCCACAACTGTGGGCAGTACAGAGGCATTAGTCTCCTATGACATTGGATAAAAGTTCTGGAGAGAATGATAAACGGATATGCAGAGTAGTAGAATGTAAGATGGGAGATGAGCAGTTTGGATTCAGATCAGGATTCAGCACAACCAACCCGATGTCTGCAGTGAGACAGACAGTTGAGAAGAAGCTAGGGATGAGGAAAGAGTCCAACTGGGCATTCCTAGACTTGGAGAAAGCATATGACAAGATCCCAAGAAAGCTAATCTGGGCAGTACTGAGGTGGTTTGAAGTCCTAGAAACATTGGTAGAATTAGTGCAGGCTATGTACAAGGACCCATCGGCTGAAGTACGAACAAGTAGAAGGTAAGAGGGAAGAAAGTGATAAAGATCTGGAAGATTTTTTAACAGAATTTTTAAAGGGTGATGCTTCAACATCGTGGAAAAAAGCTGTGATGGCTGTGTTACCTAAGGATGATAGAGAGACATCATACCTAACTTAATACAGACCAATTTCAATTTTAAAACATGCTTATAAAATGCTTATGTCTATACTAGCTAAAAATGGCATAACTGTTACCAAACTGATAGATATTGTTCAGTGTTGTTCTGTGGAGGGGATGTAAACATTTGACAACATTTATAGAACAATGATGATCCAGAGGGAAGTAGAATTTAAGAAAACACTGATGTTGTTGGTAGCTCTCAGATAAACTGGAGGGCTCCTCTCTGATAAGTTGTGTTTGAACAGAGGAACCATGCAGGGGGTCCTCTTTCCCCTTTGTTATTTGCTTTACATTTCAGCCATTTGCAAAGAAAATAAGGGACTCAGAAATGCAAGATGGAATTTGTATGGTAATCAAGAAAAGTTAGCTTTATTTGCAGATGATAGTATTTTGTACCTGATACATCCAGAAAAGGGAATCTTAGTGTTGTGGTATAGTTTCAAGTCTTTTGGAATATAAAATGAATGAAGATAAAACAAAGGCCAAAGCTGTAAATTATGTACCCACACACAAAATGGTTCAGCAATACCCATATACTGATGGGGACATGATAAGATGAAGTATTTAAAAGTATGGATTAAAAGGTTTATGTTATGGCAGATAAGCTTATGGGGGGAAGACACTAAATAAAAGATAATCCAAAAAGAGTGAAACTGGAAGCTCTTGTTTATAGATATGTACAGTAAAGTACAAGCAATGAAAATGTTTTTAGATCCTTAAAATTTTATAAACAGGTCAGGTATATTTTTATCAACCAGAGGAGAAATTGTGGGCAACAATAAAGAGTTGAAGGCATTTATCTGGGAGGGGAAGTGGGTAAGAGTTAAATAGTATAAGGTAATTCTTCCAGCAGAACAAGGTGGTTTAGGATTACCTGATCTGAAGGACTATTTTAGAGATACACAGTTAAGGCACTCGTGCATAACACAAGCAGAAGGTTACAATTCAAAAAAGAGGAGGGGACCAAGGACATAGTCTTGTGGGATACTACTAGTGTTATTTTTCTGTCTTGAGCAAATACCTCCCAGCCATAACAATATTGGTTCTGCCAAACAGACAATTACCAATCTAGTGAACTATGTATGGGTTAATGTTGAGTTGGGAAATTTTTTCAATAAGCCTAGCATGGGGGATAGTATCAAAGGCCTTGGCAAGCTGTAGATAAGCAGGGTGGACTGTATGTCTCTTATCCATGGTCTCAGTAACCCTTTCAAAGAATTCATCCAGATTGAACAGCCACAATCTGCCTTTTACAATGCTAAATTGATGTGTATCCAGGGATATATGTTTACCATATCATTGTTTATTTGTTCAACTATAATACATTCCAAAGACTTGCAAGTAATAACTACTGAGACTAATTTCCAGGGTCAGTAGAGGGACCACCTTTATGCAAAGGCCCATAACTGCCACTCTCTACTCCTTGGGGACATAACTATTGGAGAGACTCAGGAATCAGAGTTGATGGAGGGAGTTTGCTAAGTAGGACTTCACAGTTTTCAGCAGACACCAGGGAGGGATATTGTCAGGACCCATGGAAGCAGTATTTTTAATTTGGAAAGTGCCAAAAGTTGGTACAGACTGATCTCAGGAGGGGGAGTGGGAGCAGAAATGGAGGGAAGAAAGGGAAGGGTAGGTGAATTGAAGTTGGAACAGAATTTGTCCCGAAGAATATTAATGATGCCCAGGGACCCAAAGAAGGAAGTACCATTTGGGAAAAGTTCAGTGCAGAATTGTATGTTACTTCCAATCTTCCTAATTTAGTTGAAGATGGTCTTATGGAAATGTTCTGAATTAGTTCATAATTGTCCTTACATTTCCCAATGGTAAGTTTGCAGGACTTACCAGTTTTAAATCCCTTTTACAATGATTAAGTGGACAGATTTTAATGATGACAAGGAGGTTTTTCATTTTATTATAAAGTTTGTTGATGTAGTATTTCCACCATATGTGCTTAGTTCTAAACTTTAAATTATGCTTACTCCTGATTGGTATTGATGCTTCATGATTCGCTATATTGTATTCTGAGGTAAATATTTGGACATGGGTTAGCCTTTTAGGGTTAGCTATAGTGCTTTACTGTTAATGTCAGAGTACTGGAGTTAAGTAGAGGGCTTTTAGAGTTAGGCTCAGAGCTTTAGGGTTAGGGTTGGAATTTTAGGGTTGTAGAAATGGTTTTAGGATGAAGATTAGTGTGGGAGTTTTAGGGTCAGGAAATGAGTTTTAGAATTATGGTTTTGGATTAGGTTTTAAGGTTGGGAGATTTTACTTGCATCAGTTACTTATAGTGAGTGGGCATAACTAAGATACACAAGCAAGTAATGCTTGCATGCTATAAATAATCATCACTATAACACCAGGAACAATAATTGTTTTATTTTCAGAATTATGAGACTATTACAGTAAATGTGAAATAATTCATACTAATCCAGAATTGCAGTATATCTAGCATTAAATTAGAATATACACACACACACACACACACACACACCTATATATATATATATATATATATATATATATATATATATATATATATATATATTGTAGATGTGTAAGCAGCAGTCACTCACATTTGAGGTGTACTACCTCTTTAGACATATAACAATAAATTTCATAATCTGCTGATTAAATGGTGAAACTGAAATTATTATCCACAACTGCTGGACTAGCAATATTGAGTCTCACAGCTGCGGCAGGGAGCTGCTTGAAAGGGTGTTGCCTACCAAACCAGCATGCTTAATTGATGATTTTAACACTCATATGAGGGATTGTGGTGTTATCTCAATGGGCTTGACTGGAAGGCATGACCTCCTAAACAGAAGTGATGAGTTGTTACTAACCATCTGTGCAAAATTCTTGAGTGTCTGTAAAAAACACATTATTTGATCACAAGAAGGCTCATAAGAGTACTTGGTAGCAGAGCAGCTTGTGTTAAAGGTTTCTGCTTGAGTCTGTGGTCATATCAGACATGCTGGTCACATTCTGGTCCCCCAGACGGAGAGGAAGACACACAGGGCAGTCAACTGATCACTGCATGGTTATGAGTTAGATTCACTAGACAGGGATTTGGTCTTCCCAAATTAAAGAAAAGAGAAGTTGATGGTATTATATCTTACAGGCATTACTGCTGGAGATCTCAATCTACTGCAAACTAAATGTAGGAAATTGTCACCACATTTTACTTTATGCATGGGAATAAATTAAAGCAGTTTATGACAGTACCTATGAGACAAAAGATTATACTAGAAACGGTGAATGTTCCATACCTTTTAGCGAATATTCATGCCATATTCTCTTTCCTCTAGTTGAACAATAAGTGAGAAAGTCACTGAAAAACCAATGAGTAAAAACAAAATGAAAACTCCAGCAAAGCTAGAACTTCCACTGAGTCACCTCCCAAACCTCTTGTATCAGAGGCACATGGGGTATATGCAAATGATCCTTATGAACATCAGGTCTTTCATCTTATTGGCAATTCTGAATGCCCATGACTTGTTTCATCATTTTAATGGAAAATTTCAGGCCAATAAAGCCAAACCCCACTAGATGTGAATATGCATATTTTGGCCTTGTTACAACCTTTTCAGCACAGCACAAACAAAGTGTTTTACTACGCATTCGAAATACAGGGCTGTTATACCCAGCTGATGTCCATTATCATTAGGGTCACTGCAAAAATATGGCAAACAACAAACTAAAACAATGAGTGAGAAGGGCACTGAAAAACCAATCAGTAAAAACAAAATGAAAACTCTAGCAAAGTTAAAACTTCCACTGAGTGACCTCCCAAACCTCTTGTATCAGAGGCACATGGGATATATGCAAATGATCCTTATGAACATTAGGTGTTTCATCTTATTGGCGATTCTGAATGCCAATGATTAGTTTCGTCATTTTAATGGATAATGTCAGGCCAATAAAGCCAAACCCCACTAGCTGTGTATATGCATATTTTGGCCTTGTTATGATCTCTTCATCACAGCACAAGCAAAGTGTTTGACTAAGCATTCGAAATACAGGGCTGTTATACCCAGCTGATGTCCATTATCATTAAGGTCACTGCAAAAATATGGCAAACAACAAACTAAAACAATGAGTGCGAAGATCACTGAAAAAACAATCAGTAAAAACAAAATGAAAACTCCAGCAAAGTTAAAACTTCCACTGTTATACCCAGCTGATGTCCATTATCATTAGGGTCACTGCAAAAATATGGCAAACAACAAACTAAAACAATGAGTGAGAAGGGCACTGAAAAACCAATCAGTAAAAACAAAATGAAAACTCCAGCAAAGCTGGTACTTCCACTGAGTGGCCTCCCAAACCTCTTGTGTCAGAGGCACATGGGATATATGCAAATGATCCTTATGAACATCAGGTGTTTCATCTTATTGGCGATTCTGAATGCCCATGACTTGTTTCATCATTTTAATGGACAATTTCAGGTCAATAAAGCCAAACCCTACTAGCTTAGCACAAGCAGAGTGTTTGACTAAGTATTGGAAACACAGGGCTGTTATACCCAGCTGATGTCCATTATCATTAGGGTCACTGCAAAAATATCCCAAACAACAAACTAAAACAATGATTTGGAAGGTCAAATCAATCAGTAAAAACAAAATGAAAATTCCAGCAAAGCTAGAACTTCCACCGAGTGACCTCACAAACCTCTTGTATCACAGGCACATAAAATAAATGCAAATGATCCTTATAAACATCACTTGTACATCTTATTGGCGTGGATATGCATATTTCAGCCTTGTTATGACCTCATCAGCATAGCACAAGCAGATTGTTTGACTAAGCATTAGAAATACAGGGCTGTTATACCCAGCTGATGTCCATTATCATTAGGGTCACTGCAAAAATATCCCAAACAACAAACTAAAACAATGTGTGAGAAGGTCACTGAAAAAACTATCAGTAAAAACAAAATGAAAACTCCAGCAAAGCTAGAACTTCCACTGAGTGACCTCCCAAACCTCTTGTATCAGAGGCACATGGGATATATGCAAATGATCCTTATGAACATCAGGTGTTTCATCTTATTGGCGATTCTGAATGCCCGTGACTTGTTTTGTCATTTTAATGGACAATTTCAGGCCAATAAAGACAAACCTCACTAGCTGTGGATATGTATATTTTGCCCTTGTTATGACCTCTTCAGCACAGCACAAGCAGAGTGTTTGACTAAGCATTAGAAACACAGGGCTGTAGTTGGTAATAACCATGCAGTCTTTTGAGCTAAAATAAAAATAACAGATCTTGCTATGGATCATGATGAGGGAGATGTTTAATAAAGAACAATTACAAATTATAATAAAGTAATGGGATATCTGGGAAACATACAATCAGAATCCATTCTTCAGAGCAAAAATATCCAGGGTGTATGGAGATACCTAAAGGGATGTATTTATAGATATAAGATGAAGAAGAAAGTTATTAAGTTTGGTAGAAAATAATACCCATCTTTAAATAGACACACTGGGTAATTAGGCATAGAAATATGATTCTAAAATGGAAAAATGAAAGGAATAATCCTTCAAGAAAGATATAAATAAATTGTATAAACAAATTAAAAGAAGTACCAAAAGGGACTAAATAGAAGTTATGTCTTACCATAACGTTCCATCTGTGTTGTTGATTTTCATCTATTCTTGACTCTCCAGTTATGGTTCTGATCTTTGGAACTGGTTCAGCTGTTATATAGTTTGTGCCAGCCAAACAACTCTCTAGCTAAGACTCTACCCATAATGCCCCTCTCTACGTTACCTCAGATCAAGTTTGCAGATTTATGGAAAAATAGAAGGAAACTAAACTAAATGAAGAAGATATGTCCAAGGTGCTTCCTAACAAAAATACAGGACAAAGGTTCACTCCTCCAGAAATCCACAGGAAGGGGAAGGGGGGAGGGATGCTAAGAATAGATGAAGATTGACAACACAGATGGAAAGGGTCTATATTACAGTGTCCAAAGATGAGTTCACCAGACATGTCTTAATCGACATGTACATATTGACCTTTTCAAATGCTGAATGGCCGCTTCAGTGAATTCTTTCCCCAGGGGAAATCAGCTGTACAAAAACAAACCAAACTTTCAAACCCTGCATAGTGGGGGGCTTCTCCCCCCCAACTAAATATACTAACTCTGAGATCACACTGCAGTGGGGAAATGGGCAAATCCTCAATGACGGCTGAGTGATTTTTTTCCCCTGGGAAAAAATTTGCTGAAGCAGCCATTTGGCATTTCAAAAGGTCGATATTTACTTGTTGATTAAGACATGTTTGGTGAACTCGTCTTTTGACATCTTAATATAGACCCGATGGAACACTATGGTAAGACATAACTTCTTTACCTGATGTTGTCAATCTTCATCTATTCTTGACTCTTGGGACAGGGTGCTCAGCTACTTTAGATACTGGGTGGCCCTATGGAAGGATATTCCTGAGAACCATAGAACCAAATGAGGCTCTTTCCCTGGAGACCAAAGCCAATTTGTAATGAGGAATAAAGGTATGTGGAGTAGCCCATGTTGCTGCTGCACATATTTCACTCATGGAAGCCATAGAATGGAATGCATCTGAAGTAGCCATAGATCTGATAGAATGTGCCTTCACTGGCACAGGTAACTTTAGATTCTTTCTTTTATAAATGTAAGTAATACAATCTCTTAACCATTTTGACAAGGTAACCATAGAAACATATTTTCCTAAAGTTGTGCCAGTAAAGGATACAAACAGCTGTTTTGATTTCCTAAATTCTTTAGTTCTGTTGAGGTAGAAGCATAATTGTCTGTAAACATCCAACAAGTGTAGGCAATATTCCCCTTTGATGGAAAATCTGGGAAAAAAACATGCAAGTCTATGGCTTGATTAATGTTGGACTCTGAGACCACTTTTGGAAGAAAGAATGGATTGGTTCTGAGAGTAACTCTATCCTTATGGAAAATTAAGTAAGGGGGTTTTGAACATAAGACCGCAGTTCAGCCACTCATCATGTAGAGGTTATAACTATGAGGAGAAGCATTTTCATAGAAAAGAACTTTAAGTCACATGTCACTGCTGGTTCAAAGGGGATAAGTGCTAATGATTCCAGAACAATATTCAGGTGCCATGGGGGTAGAGAATCTTTAAATGGAGGCATTAATTGAATAGTTCCCTTGAAGAAGACCTTGCATAGTCTATGCAAAATTAAAGGGAGGTCTCCGAGCCATTATGGAAATTAGAGATGGCAGCTAGTATAACTTTAACTGTGGAGGCGGAAGCTCCTTTAGCAAAAAGGGTGGCAGAAAATTCTAAAACTTTTTCCACAGGAGCCAAAAAAGGGTCAAGACTATTTTCACAAGCCCTGTGATAATGGTCTATTACTAAACTAAATGAAGAAGCCATGTCCAAGGTGCTTCCTAACAAAAAACCCATGACAAAGGTTTGCTCCTCCAGGAATCCACAGGAGGGTAAGGCAGGTGGGATGCCAAGAATAGATGAAGATCGACAACACAGATGGAACATTATAGTAAGACATAACTTCTTTATCTGATGTTGTCAATCTTCACCTATTCTTGACTCTTGAGACAGAGTCCCCAGCTACATTAGATCCTGGGTGGTCCTATGGAAGGATATTCCTGAGAACCACAGAACCAAAGGAGGCTCTTCCTCTGAAGACCAAAGTCAATTTGTAATGAGTAATAAAGGTATGTGGAGTAGCCCACATGGCACAAGAGCCAAAAAAGGGTTGAGACCATTATCACTAGCCCAGATTGAAAATCTCTTCCACTTGCTGAGATAGAGTTTCCTGGTGGATGGTTTATACAGTGCCAGAAAAATTCTTTGCACCAGGGATGGTATACCATTATAATAAAAAAAAATGACAGCAGGAACCAGATCCAAAATATTTATTGCACTTAGCGCCTTGGCCACCACAGCCTTCAAAGAGTAAATTTTTTTTAATAAAACCTTCCCCTGTATATATATATATATATATACCCCTTGATAAACAACCAATTAATAAAACAATCAAATAATAAAACAATTGCATCAATTAATTGCAACAGTTTAAAGCAAGCATTTCCAATTACTTTCCATATTCACCCCCCTTGGTGTAAAAGTATCAAATTTTAAAATAAAAACACAGTTTCTTTATATGTTATTTTGAATCAGTCTTTCATCTCCCTTTCTTACCATAACTTTTTCCAGAATTGTTGCTTGTAACAAACCACTATCACCATGATGTTTCTGCATAAACTGTAAAGCTATAGGACTTTCCAATCTATGCCTTTTAATGTCACTAATATGTTCCTGCAACCTAATTCTAAATTTATTTTTTATTTTTTATTTAATTTTTATGGTATACCATTATGCCTGGTAACTATCAGAATTGGAGGAACCAAGCAGTTAGCTTCAGACTTTGAAGACTGGGAAGCACCAGTCCCTGAGAGTGAGACAGAAGGTCTGGAACTGGGTCCAGAATCCATGGATGGTGAACTAGGTGAGGCCATAGGAAGGGAAATGAAATTTGTCGAGACCAGTAGGGTGCAATGAGGATCACTTTGCTTTTCAACCTGGCTGCTTTCTTGAGAAAGAGTGGGATCAAAGGGAAAGGAGGGAAGGCATAGAGGAGACCCAGGGGCCAACCAAGGAAAAGACCATCTCTCTGGGACTCCCCTGAGGGGGGATTAGAGAAAGTAGCTGCTGCACTTGTTGTTTTGGGTGATGCAAAAAGGTCGCAGCCAGGCTAGCCCCAGTGACAAAAAATCTTCTTCGCTACATCAGGATTGAGAGACCACTTGTGAGGCAGTAGAATATATCTGCTTAGTTTGTCCACTATGATGTTTGATGGGATGTGCATTGCTATAAGAAAGTGGTTGGAGCCAATGGCCCACTACCACACTCTGAGGGCTTCTCGACACAGGGGTTAGGGTAGGATTTGGTTCCCCCTTGTTTGTTGATGTACCAGACTTCGGACATGATTGGATTACAATCGCTCCTTGAGGGAGGACAGACTGAAATGCTTGCAACGCTAATAGCACTGCCCTCAACTCCAGGATGTTTATATGCAGATTGGCCTCTATAGGGGACCAAGTGCTTTGGACTGTCTTTCCCTGATAATGCCCCCCACCCCATCTGGGAGGCATCCATGGTCACTATGGCCTTGGGTTGAGGAGAGACAAAGGGGTGGCCCAAAATAATTTCTTCAGAGTCCATCCACCAGGATAGGTCCTTTTTGCAGCAACTGATGATAAAAATGGGGAAGTTCATTGGATGGATTAGAATAGACCTCTGATTCACAAGAATCCATTGCAGAGTCAGTTAAGACTTGTATGACTGACAGTGATGCCAAGATGCAGGAACAATTGTAGGGTGAATTCTCTCTGCAGTAATAAATGTCTAGTGGAAGCAGTGATGAGCCAGTCATCTAGATATGGCAACACCTGGAATCCGTGCAGTCTCAAGTGAGCTGTTACTGCTGCCATATGTTTGGTGAACACCCTCGGGGCTATGGTGAGACCAAAGTGCAGCACCCTGAACTGAAAGTGACTAGCCCCTAGCCGAAAGCGGAGAAACCTTCTTGAGCATTTATCCATCTTTATGTGGTAATGCGCATCTTGAAGGTGTATTGAGCACATCCGATCATTTTTCTCTAGAAAGGGAAGCATTTACTGAACTATGCCCATCCAGAAGTTGGACTGTTGAACAAATTTGTTTAGAATGCTGAGATCCAGAATTGGTCTGCAGTCCCCTGTCTTTTTTGGCAATAAAAAGAACCTTGAGTAAAATCCAGATCCTATCTGGTCTGGTGAGAAGTCTTGGATGACTTCTTTCTAACAGCTTTTGTATTTCTAAGGCTGCTTGGTCCTCTGATTGGGTGGAATACTGGGGAGTCCTGTTTGGGTTCTTGGATAAAGAGTGAAGGGAATAAGGTAACCTCTGGTAATAATTCTCAGCACCCAGGTGTCTGTGGTTACTTGTTGCCAGGCTGTTGGGTGCAAAGAAAATCTTCCCCTGACTGCCTCTAGAGGTAAGCAATTGGGCCCCCTTTTGGGGGGGGGCTGATAGGGTTGGCCAGAGAAGGAATCTCTGGAACCCTGATTCTGCTGGCCACTTCTGCTTTTAGAACAGCGTCTTCCATTACAGCTCCCCTCTCTGCCCCGACAGGAGTCTGCACCACGTGTGTCCTTGAAAGGCCTCTGGGCCTTTTTGAACCACATCTTCTCACTAATCTGATTTCTACAATAGGATTGCTGGGGAGCAGAAAAATGTATGCTCACTGCAGACAGGGTTTTTCCATCTTTCTCACACCTGGCTAGAGTTTCTTTGACTTTGGGGCCAAACAAAGAAGATCCATCAAAAGGAGCATTGATAAAGGAAGACTTGAATAGTTCTGCAAACTCACAAAGGTGCATCTAAGCATGTTGTCGAATTGCAACACCTAAACCAGCTGACCTGGTCACCTCTTCTGCTGCATGCAATGAGCCTTATGGATGAATTAGAAATAGACTCCAGGGTAGCTAACTGAGAGGTCACTTTTCCTGGACCCCCTGAGATACAGCTCCTGCTAGGGTATGTGATAGCTGCTTGATCAGATCCTGCTGGAGCCCAGTGAAATGTACCATGAAATTCAAGGACCTAAGGGTAAAGGTTGATGATGCATAAACCCGCTTTCCAAATCTGTCCATTTCCCTTGACTCATGGTTAGGGGAATGAACAGAGGAACTTCCCTCAGCTAGTTTCTGTTTAGTGGCAGCTGCCACCACCATGGCATCTACTGCTAATCTTTTTGCCCAGTGTTGGTGGTCCTCAGGAGTGGAGAGTATTTTATCTGGTCCTCAGGAAATTGGTTCTATTGAATCAGGACCCTTCCAAGCCTACTGAATGAACAACTTAATGAAATCATCAGCAGGAGGAGTCACCCAGAAAGTAGATGGGTGAGCTCCGAAGGCTTGCAAGTACACAGATTCCTCAGAGGTAGGGTCTTTGGGCTTCCAGTTACCCCTCTGTTTAAGGATCTCTAGAATGTCTCCAAAGGAGACTTCTTCTGGGGTGGGGGTGACCGGGAGGGGGGAGGACTTCCCCCTCATAGAAATCCATGACCTCGGTGATGGACTCTTCAGGGGAGTCCAGGTGTTTCCTCTTTCACAGCTTCTTCCGAGGGGGCTCTTCAGTAGGAATATCTGAAAAGGACTCAGAAGAGGGGTGATCCTTAGTCAGAATCTCTTGCATCCTTGGAGCTCGCTGTCCAGGTACGGAGGTTGGTGGAAGCTTTGGGTAAGCAGGGGCCATGGGCTGAGACTCCAGTAACAAAGCAGTCACCTGGGAACTTGCGGTGGCCAAAGCCATCTCCATAGCTTGAAAGACAGGCCCCCCAAGGAGGGATGGGAGCCCAGAACCGAGACAGACAAAATCAGAACTGGGGTCACACCCCACCGCGAGAGACCCACCTCCAAAGCTGGAACTGAGGAAAGACCCCCCCCCCCCCACCAGCCATCATAGTTCAAAGAGGTTAGGATGACTCCGAATAAAAAACAGGAGTTAATTGAAACCCCCAGACCCAACGGCGGAGGCACGATCCTGGGGACCCATCGGTTCTGAAGGCACCAAGGGAGTCAGAGACGCGCACAGAAACAAAGACAAGGATGTTGCCGGTGCCTGGGCCATAGCAACCTGTGTGGTCAGAGTCAACAACTCTAATGCCTGTGGGGAGGTCAGAGGAGGAATATATGTTGGAGTGCAGGGGAAGTACTCCCCTGCTCCAGGAGGGAGAGGGGGGTGAGAAGATGGAGGAAGACCCCTAGCTGTCAGAAGCTGATCCACTGACCTCACTATGTCAATTTCAGAAAGACTCCCGGTGGAGCAAATGGACAGTCGGGAGGGAGATTTTGGCCTTTCTGTAAATGGGCTAGGAAGTTAACCCAGGAAGGTGTCAATAGACGGGATACATCTCATCCTGGGTGCGTAGAAAGTTTTAGTCTTCAGCACCAAAGTAGAAGGTGTAACCTACATAGCAGAAGGAGATGTCAGCATGACATGGAAACTAAGGAAGCCATTGTCGACGACGGTGTTGTTACCAGTGCCAGTGCTGTACCTGGTGTCGATGGCACCTAAGTCATCATTAGTGCCAAGGAATAGGTCTATTCTGTGAGTTTCGGAACTTTTGGTTTCAGTTCCAAAGAGAAACCAACAGATAGGTATTTATGTTATTTAGATGCCGATGCCTATGGAGACGGCACTGAATGACTAGATTTTGAACTAGAGGTCTTAGAAGACTGATCAGCCTTGGCAAAGCTTCTTCAAAGGAGGCTTTAAGAAGCCCTTTAAGTATGAGTTTATTACAATGCTCTACCAGGACCCTAGTACTGAAGCCCTGGCAGATAGAGCACCCTAAATCCAAATGAGGAGAACCCAAACAATGAACACAAGAATCGGGCCGGTCAGAGTTAGGGATTTTTCTGCCACACTCTTGGCACTGGCTAAATCCAGTGGTAGACTTAGACTTTTCTACCATAATAGAAGAAAGGAAGGCATGAATCCAGTCAAAAAGGTAAACCACACACTCATGGAAGAATAAAAAAGGGAAAAATTCTACCAATGATGGTAGCAAGAATTACCAAACAGTAGTTAGAATGGAGCGAGGGGAATCTACCACCAATGGTAGAGGAGAAATACCAACAGGTAACAGGGATTATATCACTTGCACAAGAAAAGGTGGGTAGATAAAGGCTAAGAAATATTAAATATATATTAACTAGGAGAGAGACAGTTAGATAAATAATGAATAATTTTAAGATTTTACTTAGCTGCGAGAGAAGAGTCGGCTGATGTGTCTTTCTATAAGAGCGGCAAACTAGATCTGAGGTAATGTAGAGAGGGGCATTGTGGGTAGACTCTTAGCTTGAGAGTTTTTGAGCTGGTGCAAGCTATATAATGGCTGAACCGGTTGCAGGGATCAGAACTGTAACCCAAGCGTCATCTTAAAAGTACTCAATTGTATTTATTACTGCTTGGTGTAACTCATTCTAAGCCTTTTAGTTTAAGCACTTGGGCTTCAGACCAGTTGTTTTACATTAAGAAGGTTTGTGGTCTGCACTGTAGTGGCAGAACAGGTAGCTTACATCCTTCTAAGTTGGGAACTGCTGATTGAGGGCTCAATGTCTGTTATTCTAAAAGTGTATTAATTCTGGTTTAAGCACTTGGGCTTCAGGCCAGTTATTTTACATTAAGAGGGTTCGTGGTCTGTACTCTTGTGGGAGGAGAAGCTGGACTCTGCCCTTCTGAGCTGGGAATTTCTGGTTAAAGGCTTATAGTGCCTGCATATTTGAACTGCTTCTTACTGAAATTGGTACACCTTGTTTGCTGAGGCATAGACTAGATCCAGGCCTGCTGAATCTAGCTTTGTTTGTATAACTTGAGTACTAATCCAGGCATTCTTTAAAGTATTCAATTGTATTTATTACTGCTTGGTAGTAACTTGATTAAAGTGTAGCTATCATTCTAAGTCTTTTGGATTAAGCACTTGGGCTTCAGACCAGTTGTTTTACTTTAGGAAGGTTTGTGGCCTGCACTGTGGTGGCAGGACAGGTAGCTTACATCCTTCTAAGTTGGGAACTGCTGATTGAGGGCTCAGTGTCTGTTATTCTAAAAGTGTATTAGTTCTGGTGTAAGCACTTGGGCTTCAGGTCAGTTATTTTACATTAAGAAGGTTCGTGGTCTGCACTCTTGTGGGAGGACTCTGCCCTTCTGAGCTGGGATTTTCTGGTTAAAGGCTTATAGTGCCTGCATATTTGAACTGTTTCTTACTGAAATTGGTACAACTTGTTTGCTGTAGCATAGACTAGATCCAAGCCTGCTGAATCTAGCTTTGTTTGTATGCTTGTTGTTTGTTTGCTTGTTATTTCCCTGAAATGCTAATTCCACCTAAAATGCGGCTTTTCAGCGCTTCTGTTGATCCCTAATGATATCTGCATTGCTTACTGTACTTATTTCCTTATTTCACTTGAAAGAAAGTTACTTTTTGTCGTTTTTGCATTTAAGTTACCTGTAACACATTGCATTTAATTTACCTGGCACTTGCTCACTAAAGCAATTATATAAGTCAGCACTAAAAAATTAAAAGCACTACACCCTTGAGTACCTTGTTCCCCATTGGCCCTTTTTTTCAATTATAAAGGAATTCCCAATACTATTCTAGCATGTCCGAAGATCAGTTGTCAATCTCCTCTCCGGTCCAGCTAGTGAATCTGGGAATCTTGAGGTAATGTTACAACTGCCTCATGTACACAGACAACCCCCCTCCTCCTCCCAACAAATTCCAACACATGAGGGAGATGCAACCATATAGCCAAACTGGAGGCTAAGCTCTCTCAACTCAGTACTGGTGTAACCAGTCAGGAGGAGAAGGAAACCACACTCACTACAATTCCAGTCTCACATAGACCTACCATGACAGCAAACCAAACACATAAACACACAAAAACATACTTGGAGGCTCTAAATAAAAATCTGCCTAAGCAGCAGAGACCTCCAAAGCAGACACCCAAGCAACCGCTACCCCAAAACAAAACACATGCAACACATAGCTCACAAAGCCAGTGTGCTGAACAGTCACAGCCCTTAAGGCTAAACAACACACCTGATACACTTGTAATAGGTGACTCTATCGTCAGGCACACTGACATCCCACTCACCAGGCTCAACAAGGAGAAGGTCATGGTGAGCTGCCTGTCGGGCGCTAGGATCCACCACATAACACAAGCACTCAGGTCACTCCAAGGCAAGTACAAATATGACTCAGTCATTGTCCATGCTGGTGTGAATGACCTGAGACGTACCTCCCTGGACTACATGAAAAGAGACATAGAGGAGCTCTCTGAGCATGTAGCCCAGGCTGGTATGACCCTGACCTTGAGTAGTATCTTACCTTCACCAAGAATGATGCCACAATATGAAGACAAGATGATCAATTTCAACAATTGGCTTAAGTATTGGTGTCATTCAAAGAGGATCCAATGCCTGTCAGCCTGGGATGACATGCTCGACAAGCCACGATGCTTCGCTAGGGACGGCTTGCACCTATCACCCCTGGGCTTTCGGATATTGGCAAAGGCTCTTGCTACCCCCATAGTGCCTTTTTTAGGCAAGGCTCAAAAGACAAACCCACCTCCATAGGTATCACAAGGGATAAGAAACTAAGAGTAATGCTACACAACGCCAGAAGTCTAAACCTCAAGATGCACACACTCGAAACTCTCCTTAGCATGGAGAACATCGATATCTGTGCAGTAACAGAAACCTGGTTCAAGGCTTCCGAGAGCACCCCAGCACTACCAGGTTATACCTCATACCATGCTTTTTGGCCCCAAAACTTGGACCGAACCACAAAAGGAGGGGGAGTATCAATATTCGTCAAAGATACCCACACCTCCAGGTTGGTGGCACAGCACAAAGCATCAGAGACTATCCATGTGCAACTAACAGTCGGTAAAACTGCCTTCCAGTTTATAGCCTGCTACAGACCACACTCCCAAACCCACGAACCCCACTCGGCCTTCCTGAGAACACTGGAAAATATGAAGGTGTCTCCAAACACCATTATATTGGGCGACTTCAACTACCCAAACATAGACTGGGAGCATTACTTTAGCTCCAACACCCTAGCCCAAAGGTTCCTAGAATTTATAAACTCAAATGCTATGGAACAACTTGTTACCACTCCCACAAGAGGGGAAAACATACTGGACCTGATCATCACCAACATGGGGGCTCTATGCTCCAGACCAGAAGTGTATCCCTCACTGGTAAGATCAGACCAAAAACTAATCTCACTGGATATTCACATCCCGACCCCACCCCCTGCCCAGAAAACCACAGTGAAAAACTTCTCTAAAGCAAATTTCACACTCCTCAAAACTGAGGTGGAATCCTTCAAAGCCCCCGGACCTGTGGAAAATACGGCGCAGACCGCAGAATCCTTTATAAATGCATTCTATGAACACCTTCAGGAATGCATGGATCATGCAATCCCAAATAAAACCAAGACCCAATCCTCCAAAGGCAGGCGTCCTGTCTGGTGGACCCCAGCCATAAACAAACTATACAACAGAAGGAGGAAGCTACTACATAATAGAGCAAAATCCCAAAAAGGGAAGGCATCTCTGATCAGTATTAGCAAAAAACTACGGGCACTCATAAAATCGTCTAAGGCCAGCTTCGAGAGAAAAATTGCACAGGACACTAAGGATAATCACAAGGCTTTCTTTAGTTATGTTAGGAACCTGGGTGGGAATTCCCAGATATGCTCAGAATTAGTCCAAAATGACAAAAAATACACCGAACCCACAGACATTGCCAACATCCTAGCTGACAGGTTCAGCGCAAACTTCTCCTCCCCTCCCCACCAAAAGGGAAAATATCTATCTCAGCAGAGTGCTGCCCCCCCTGACATCTCAGATGCTCAGGTAAGAGCCGCCCTCTCCAAAGCAAAAAACACAGCATCAATGGGACCAGACGGTGTCCCAGGCTGCGTCCTACATGAACTCCAAGAAGAGCTAAACCCAAACATAAAAATACTGTTCAATCTCAGCCTTACTACAGGATATGTACCCAAAGAGTGGCGTACAGCAACAGTGGTCCCTCTCCACAAAGGTGGTGCCTCAATGGATCCTGGAAACTATCGCCCTATAAGCCTGACTAGCTTGGTCTGCAAAGCTATGGAAAGGATCATCATGGACCTCATAAATAAAGATATTGGGGACCTACAGACACTGGATCCTACCCAGTTCGGCTTTGTTAAGGGCAGATCCTGCCTCTTAAACCTGGTCGATTTCTTTGAAACAGTCACCAAGGCCATTGACGAGGGGAAGGTGGTCCACACAGCCTACCTGGACCTTGCAAAAGCCTTCGATACAATATCCCACTCGGGCATTATAGATAAGCTCACCAGCTTAAATATAAACCCCTATGTCACTAGATGGGTTGCAAACTGGCTCAAGGACAGAACCCACATGGTTAGAATTGCTGGAGCTATGTCAGACTCCAAACCAGTTGCAAGTGGCATCCCACAAGGCTCAGTCCTGGGACCTCTCTTGTTCGGTATATATTTCTCAGAGGTAGAGGCCAACACAGAAGGACTGTGGCTGACCAAGTTCTCAGATGACTGCAAACTGGGCACCATAATCGACTCTCCAGCTGACACAAGCATCCTCCAAAAGGCCTCATAGAAACAGACAACTGGTGCCAGAGCCATGGCCTCAAGCTAAATGCCAAAAAGTGTATAGTCATTCCCTTTGGCAAAAACAAAGTGCCCACAAATTACCACATAAGTGGTAATCCATTAAGTACGGAAGAAGTAATTAGGGACCTGGGGACCCAAGTTGATAGCAATCTCTCATTTGACAACCACGTGGCCAAAGTGGTTAGAAAATCATTTTATATAGCCCACCTAATCATGAAGGGATTCACATCTAGATCAGGGGAGGTCATCGTGCCTCTTTACTCATCATTCATCAGGCCCATAATTGAGTACAATGCCCCTTTTGGGATGTACCTTACCAGACACCTGCAGCAACTGGAAAGACCCCAAAAGTACCTCACCAAGAGGATCAAAGGGCTCAAACAGATGCCATATGCTGCCCGGTTAAAGAAACTCCAGCTCTACTCAGTGGCATACCGCCTGCTCAGAGGCGATCTGTGCCTGACGTATAAGGCCATGTCCAACCCGGAATTAATGGACATGCTGCACCTCAGAAAATCCAAATCCCATCGAGCTACGCACTCGAGAGACTTGAACCTCAGCACTGAAATAAATAGGACATGCTGGAGGGACAGATTCATAACCCAGAGGCTCCCTTCACTCTGGAATAAAATCCCAGTCCAGGTTAGGCACAGTCCCTCATTGACTCTCTTCAAGAGGAATCTTGATGAGTGGATGGGGGATCGTAGGTTTACCCCGGGTATCACTTCTGTGTCACTGTTAGACAGAGGCACAGTACACTAACCTCAAAAAAGGGCATAGCAAAATTAATTTAAAATGGGTGGCGAAAGCCAAACACACTCTGGCTGGGCTTATAAATGCCCTAGGGCAGATAGCCTAGTATGAACCTATGAACCTATGAACAACCCTTTCCACTTTCTGTTGCCTAAGTTGTTGTGCCAAAAGTTTTTGTGCTCTGGAGTTATCAAAAACAGTTACTTAACAGCAGTCTTTCTAAACTCATACATGTTATCCATGTACTTGTTTTCTCTTTAGCACTCTGCAGTTGCTCATGTTCTTGTTCTGTAAAGTTGCCCTTAGTCTGTAAAACTGTAACCATTGTTATTCGCACCAAATAATTTTTATTACTTCTTAAAGAGATCTTTTTTTCTGTTATTTCTACCCTATTTTTAAACTTCACTTTCATTTTATCCCACTAATTATAACTTATGGAGTACTTTCTATTATCCTTAATAACTCCTGAATAATTTTCACAACCAATTCCTTAAATTCCTCTCTTTTTAACAGGTATGTGGAGATGCACCAGTGTCTCATCTTTAATTCATTACCCTGCATTTTTATCTTACTAATTATTGGCACGTGATCTGAAATGGTTATTGAATGTATGTCAATGTTCTCAAATGCATATGTTCCTGTGAAATATAATTTCTGTCCAGTCTACACAGTTATTGTACCTTGGGGAATAATGTGCAAATTCTGAGTTCCTACTACTGAATTATTTCAGTCTTTCATACCAAATATTTTCATAAATTTCTTCAAAAATCTACCATCATTTGTTATAATTCCTTTGTAGGCCCCAGATAAATCCTCTTTGTTTCAAATCAAATTTCAGTCCCACCTATAAATAGTATCTCCTTCTGAAAGATGACTATTTCTTTCCCAATTTTTTTAAGCTCCATAACAGTAGTTTTAGATGGAATTTAAATACATGCCAGTGTAATCCTCATTCCTTGCCAGTAGCCCCTTACTACCATAAATATACCATTGTTATCATGTGTGGTCTTCTATCCCTATTGGAGCTCCTCTAGCAATTACTATAAGCACTGCTATTTTCTTTTGTACCTTACATTTTGCTGAATAACCATCCTGAAATCCTTTCTTTATCAAATTCACATACCCAGTTCTTTACAAATGTGCCTCCTATAGCATTGTTATTTGCACTCTGCATTTCTTAATATAATTAAATATTATTTCCTTTTTGTCTATACATGTGAGGCCATTCACATTCAAAGATAATAGGGAGTGTCAGCATTATGAAGTCATTATTCTAACCTATTAAATATGGCAGCTTTTTAAAATGTTTGTTTCCAGCTTTTGTGATACATGCAGCCACTAATGTCTGGCAGGTTAATTCTTTACTTTTCTTATCATCAACACTGGAGCCTATGTCACATTTTACAATACTTTTTGTTTTAATAAAAAACATCAAACAAAATAGCACACCACCAGTACACCCCCATAACTTAACTTAATAAAAACACAAATAACTATGTACATCTTCAAATAATGAAGTTTTGCCCTCCTAATAAGACAACTTGTCTCAAAATAGCTGCCAACATAGTCCTTAATTAACTTGAAACTGAGGTTATCCATTCTAAGACTCATGTTATTGCCTGTGCTTCTACTTACACTAAGTGGTGTTTATTCTTTTTTAACTTTATTCCCCTCCCAAATGTGAAAACAACTTTCATGCTTACAGAAAACATTAACTTTTAGTCTCAAATAAACCAGTGTTTTGGCTTTTATTGCCCTATTATCAGTTTGTCTCCATGGGAACGTAAATGAAAAAAATGTTAGTTCATTGCTCTACATTGAAAGAAAAGCTGAAACATCAATTTCTAAAGGAAAACTTTTCATTATATTCAGTGGTCTCATATTTACTTGTTTCCACTTAAAACTCATTATTAGATTAAGCTAAGGGTCTTAATTAAGATATTCACCTATGCAAAAGTAAGAGAAACATAGCTCTACATATATTATGATCTGTGTACTTTTGCACCATATCCTCCACCTCTACAACCCAATTTTACAGCCTATTAACTTGAACATTCTTTTGCTAGCTTCTCTTTTTGCACTACAATGCCTACATTTCTTAAAAGCAAAACAAGAAAGAAAGAAAGAAGGAAAAGAGCATCTGTTTACTTTAGTAACTATCACATTTAAGAACTAACATTACTTTACTATAAAACATGCAATTTATATTGTGAAAAGTTTCATAAAAATACTCTTAAGAACAGAAATTGTTTTACTTACAGTTACCCTTTTCTTTCTTCTTCCCCTCCCCCTCAGTGTCCTTTCAAACATTAATGACATGAAGTGAGGCAAATGCTTTTCAGCTCCCCACAAGTGTAACAAAGTTAATAAAAGTCCACTCTTTCCACTTTTTCTCATACAACCATATTTCACAAATGTGAATGATGCTTTGCAGTCTCTCTTGTATACACTAATTTCAGTGTTGCTGGTCTTCTTCCTGTTCATCTCCAATTCCCAGTTCTGGATTTTGATTCACTTCCAAGGTACTTCCAATTCTTGTAGTCAGTTCATGTGTTTTTCTCTGTCTTTCAAGCATTTTCCCATGCAGAAGTAGAAAAGGCTTTACTGGCAAAGTCTCTTCATGTGCCTTTATTATCAGAAAAATGAGAAGCAGAGTCCCTTTCTGCTTGATGGCTCACTTTTTCTTGGACAGACATTTGCCTATTCTACATCATAAAATGGCACTGATCCTCCAGGAAAAAATATTCTGAAGACAGCGGGACACACAAGCTTGAATCTCACACCTGCTTCTTTACATTTCCTGATTATTTTTTATTTATTGCATTTGTTTACCGGGTATGTCTGACTGGGCCAGAGGCCCATTTTCAGTGGAGACCCAGGGAGAAAAGCTCTACAGTTATATAAGACAATAAACAAAAACATAGTAACAGTAAACATTAGTACAATAGAATTATTTTACAGCATCTAGAAACAGTACAAAGCAAGGTCATTTTTTACTAGTGGAGACCCAGGGGGAAAACTCCACAGTAGTACAACACAAACAAGTAGCAGTAAATAAAATACAATCTGTAAAACTGTCCACTTACTGTTGTAGGAACAACCCAGTAGCAGTAAATATAATACAAACAGTAGGACTGTACAAGAGTAAACAGTAGAAAGTATATAAGTTAAAGTTTACAAAAGGGATGTTAGACGGTCTGGTGAGAAATGTAACTAAAGGCGGGGAAGTAGATTAACCTGGGGAGAGGCAGGGGCACAGCCTTTGACTGGTGAGGTGTTCCTTTAGGTGTGATTTGAACTGGCTATGTACTGAATTTTTTTGTTAGTGTATCTAGAAGGGTGTTCCAGAGTTTGGATATTCTGTGTGAATAGAGGGAGTCGCCATGTTGGTTGTGGGAGTTGGATACTTTTAGTAATAGTGTGTTGGAAAATCTGAGGGATCTGCTATTAGTATTAGATTGAACTAAAGAGGAGATGGCAGGGCAGTTGGGGTGGTAAATTATTTTGTAGGCTAAGGATAGTTGATAGATAGAAGGTTAAGGAGCTCTAGCCAGTTTAATATTGAAAGAGCTGAGCAGTGGTGGGATCTGTGTGGGTGATTAATAGCAAATTTAGCAATTTTATGGTAACATGATTCTAGATTGTTGAGGTCAGATATTTGAGGGTTAGTAAATATGATAGAGCTGTAGACAAGGGTAAATAGAAGGTGTGTGCGAGCAGTGGCTAGCCTGACATTGGGAGTTAGGAATGGTTTGGCTCTGTATAGGGTACCTAGGTTGATGTGGACTTTGTTGATAGCTTGGGCAATATGTATGTCAAATCTGAGGTTGTCCTCTATGGTGACACCTAAAAGTTTTGTGTGGTTAGTGGGGGTAATTCTGGTACCATCTGCAGAGATGATTGATAGTGTGGGCTGGGAAGTCTTAGGTTTTTTGGTACTAAAAAATATGATTTGGGTTTTGTTGGGATTTAAAATGAGTTGGTGTTGGGAGAGGTAGGTTTCAATGTCCTGAAAAGAATATTGCATTTTTAGTTGGAGCTCTTGGGGTGAGGAGGCAGAGCAGATAAGGGTAGAATCATCTCTGTAATGTACTGCAAAGGCATGTTTGGTTGCTGTACTGAGTTTGTTTGTGAATATGATGAAGAGAAGTGAACCGAGAATAAACTTTGGGGTACATCTATGGAGATGAGGAGTAGGGGGGAAAGAGAGTTTTCCCACTTTGTAGCTTGTTGATGGTTGGAAAGATAGCTGTGGAACCAAGTTAGTGATGGTAAACTAAGGCTATAGGAATATAGTTTATTTAGTAGAAGCTGGTGGGATACGGTATCGAAGGCTTTCGACATGTCAAGAAATATGGAAGAGACATGCTGGCCTTCGTTCATGAGATGGTGGATGGTGTTAACGAAGGTTAGGAGGGCAGTACTGGTACTGTACTTTGGTCTGAAACCATGCTGGGAGTTGGAAAGGAGGTTATTGTTAAGGGAGTAGGATATGAGCTGGGTGTGGATGAATTTTTCTAACATTTTCACAAGAGGGAAAGTATGGCTATGGGACGATAGTCGGTTAGTTCTTTGGAGGGGCCACTTTTGTGGAGAGGTATAATATTGAGATATTTTCCATATGGGTGAAACATAATGTTCTTTGATACAACGGTTGAGCACGATAGAAATGGGGTATGCAACTGAAGGGGGCTGAAAGTTTTAGAAATTCATTAGGGAGTTTGCAGCTGTAGCTGTAGCAGGTTTTAGTTTGGACAAGACAGTTTTTATGTACTTAGTTTGTATGGGTGAGAAGGAGAAGGGGCTAGGATTTTCTATGGCTGGGGTGGGGACAGTAAGTGGCTGGGTTGGTTGTCTAGAAGGGAAGTGATGGTGTTGATGAAATGGGTGTTAAATTGAGTAGAGATAGGGACTGAGTCATTTGAGGTAGCAGGCGGGGGTTGAGGTATGTCCTGGGTTTAGGAGTTGGTTGATGGAAAGCCAGAATTCTTGTGGGTTGTCTTGGGGGTTTTTTGCTGACAGGATAGGAAGCATACTTGTTTGTTTCTTTTTATATTTTTTGTTTGTTAATCTTCTTAGTTGTTGATAGTTAAGGAAGTCAGCTTTGTCTTTGGATATATGATAATCTGACCAGGCTTTTTCCCTATGTCTCATTAGAAGTTTGGTGTGTTTGGACAGCTATGGGAGGGGCTTGGTCCTAGTACAAACTTTTCTGGTAGGGGCTAGAGTATTAAGAACTGTAAGGAAGGTTTCTTTGAAGTACTGAACAGCATCATCTAACTGTAGGTGCTTAAGAGGGGACCAGTTACATTGTTGCAGTAGAAGGTTGAATGTAGTGGGGAAGAAGTTTTTCTTGGAAGTGATATATTTGTAGAGGATGTTGCTTTGGATGTACATGTGTTTCCAGTAAAGAAAGATTGGATAGTGGTCACTGAGGGAGTCAGGTAGGCACCCTGCTAAGAAGCCTAGGCTAGGTTTGTTAGGATCTAGTCTAATGTTGACTGCTTGTTAGAGCGTTTGTTAATTTGAGTCGGACATTTTTTATTTGAGTGAAGTTGAAGAGATTAATAAAGTTGGATGGGTTATTAGTAGTAGTGCAGGAGTGCCAATTTAAGTTGAAGTCACCAAGAGCAATAGTTTCTTGGGTGAATTTATTGTTTGCCCAGGAAAGTAGGTGTTCTATAGTGGGGAGGTCGATGCCAGGAGGGAGGTAGGTGGCGATTATTATTATTGCTTTGTTGGGGTTAATTTCAATGGGGGGTAATTAATATTTCAGAGTCGGGCAGATTAGGAGGAGTACAGCTTAGTTGGGCTACTTTGGGGGTATTTTTAAACATAACTGCAATACCACCTCCACGTTTGTTGATTCTATCTGCTCTTATGATGTTATAGCCTACTGTTAGAATTTTGCTGTCCTTAATGTGGGACTTTAGCTAGGTTTCTGTTATCACAAACTATATCTGGTGAGTAGGTGGATAGGATAGTACTGCGGTGGTGATGCTGCAGTAGCGTTGTCGCCTCAGAGTTAGACGTTGCATGTTCGATTCTCAGAGCGTCTTCTGTGTGTCGACATGCATGAATGGGTATTCCTTCACTGAAGGTTGTGTGTTAGGCCCAGCAAGCCAGCACGTAAAACTCTACTGCCAATCATTAGCAGACTGGAGTTCCACTGTGGTGACCCCTAATCGAGAAAAGCCAAAAGACAGAAAGACAGGTGGATAGGGTAGTGTGGAACTCACTGGTCTTATTTATGATGCTACAGAGGTTAAGGTTTAACAGGAGTAGATCTGAGTTAGAGGATTTTTGGAAGGGGAGGTAGGGATGTGAATGAGAAATACATTGAGTTGAGGTGGTGGGAGTGGGGCATGTGGAGAATATGTGTTGTGCATGGTTGTTGTAGGGGCCTGGGTTGAGATGAATGTCAGCATGGAGTTTAATTTGGGTGATGGAGTGAAGAAGCAGTTTAAGTTTGTTAGTTTGAGGCATATGGGTATTGGGGTGTAGAATAGTGGGTGTGTAAGTGTTTGAGAGGTGAAAGGAGAGAGGGTGAGTGGTTGAAGAGTTGTGGGCTTATGCTACTATAAGCGTGGCAATGAGAGTGGAGGATTAAGTGTGGGAGTGTAGGTGATTGGAAGTCTTTGACATGGAGTGAGTGGTGGGAGGTGGAGTTGTAGGTGAGGTATAGAAAGTGGAGAAGCAAGGTATTAGTGAGAATGATGTAGAGGTAGTACATGGTAGTGGGGAGGTTGGAAGATGGGAGGGTAATTGGAGAAAGAGAGGGGAGGAGTAGGTAGCTAGGTAATGCATGGGGTTCTGGGAATGTGGTAAGGATTGGATGGGGTGTGGTAGGGGTGGGTTCGGGTTAGGTATAAATTAAATGAAAGTGGGGCTGGGTGGGAATGGGGGTAGGGTAAGGGGTGGAGTGAGCCCGAGCGTAGCAAGGGCGAACAGAGCTGGTTTTCCCAGCTGGATGAAGGAGGAGTGCCGAAAAAACAATCAGTCAGGTACAGCACTGGAGTGCCTGTTAGCAGATAAGTTGGACTGTATTTGTGAGAGAGAGCCCTTTACTTTTCCTTTTTTGTTGCTCTTCTATTTTATTTTATTTTTAGAAAGGGAAGAGAAGACTGCTAGAGGGTGACTGCACTCCTGTGATGTTACGAGAACTTTTACTGGGTATGTTGGGGAGAAAGCATGGATGTATTCCCTATAAGCATTCAAAATCAAGTTTACTCAAATACATTTGTTTCTCTTCTGCCTGGAATTATTCCAGGTGCAACTGACAGTTGACAAGACACCCATCCAAGTTATAGCCAGCTATAGACCCCACTCCATGACTTAGGATATCTGCTCCTCCTACCTGGACCTACTTGATTCCATCCAGTCCCTGATCCTTGGTGACTTCTACTACCCCACCACAGACTGGGAGAACTATTCCTGCACTAATGCACTCACCCAAAGATTCCTTGACTTCATCAGTTCTAATGCATTAGACCAGCTCGTCTCAGCCCCCACAAGGGAAGATAACATTCTGGACTTGGTTCTCACTGACATGGGTGACTGCTACACCACTCCCACAGTATGCGCTTCCCTGGTGAGATCAGATCATTGGTCTGTCTCATTTGAAGTTTCTATCCCACCCAACCATCCCCAGCCATACCCAGGCTAAAAAACTTCTCAAAAGCTGACTACAACCTCCTAAGGGAGGGTATCAGTAGTTTCACACCACTGCCCCCTTCAGAGGATGCAGAAAATTATGCTGAACAGTACACCAATGCAGTATACAAGCATCTGTACAACTGTATGTACTCAGCCATCCCCAAAAGAACTAAAACCTGCTCCTCAAGGAATTACAAACCTGTCAGGTGGACATCCTCTATCAACAGGCTTTACAACAAAAGGAAGAAACTGTTGTCCAAGGGTAAAAAGGGACAAATTCCAAATTGGAAAAACTCCCTCCTCAGCCTCAACAAGCAAATTAGATCATTAGTGAAAACCTCCAAAGCCAGTTATGAATTGCAACTAGCCTCTGAAACAAAGGGAAACCACAAAGCCTTCTTCAGTAACATCAGGAACCTCCATGGCAAAGCCCAGGTTTATTCTGAATTAGTACTTAACAGTGCCACTTACACTGATCCTGTTGACTTAGCCAACCTGCTAGCGTCATCCAAATTCAACATCCCTGATACTTGTCTCAAACCTCACATCTTCATAAATCAAGTGTTCAAGGCCCTATCCAGGGCAAAGAACACAGCTTCCATGGGACCTGATAGTATCCCAAACTGTACTCTGCACCATCTGCAGCAAGAACTAGCTTTGCCATTGGGCACCCTATTCAACCACAGTCTAAGTACAGGCTTCATTCCACAGGGTGGAGAACTGCCATTGTCATCTTCTTGCACAAAAGTGGTGCCACTATGACCCTGGAAGCTATTGCCCCCATTAACTTGACAAGTCTAATCTGTAAAACCATGGAGCGTATTATTATAGATCTCATACACAGGGGCATAGGCAATCTTCAAGCACTTGACCCCACCCAGTTCAGATTCGTCAAGGGCAGATCTTGCCTGTTGAACCTGGTTGAATTCTTTGAGACTGTCACCAAGGCCCTGGATGAGGGAAAGTCAGTACATACAGCTTACCTTGACTTGGCCAAGGCCTTTGACACAAACCCGAACTTGGGCATCATTGAAAAGCTAATACAACTTGGCATAAATCCCTATCTCATCAGGTGGGTGGCCAACTGGCTCACTGATAGGGCCCACAAGGTCAAAATAGGTGCCTCCACCTCCTACAGACCTGTCACTAGTGGTGTTCCCCAGGGATCTGTCCTGGGACCCTTACTGTTTGGCATCTACTTCTCAGAGGTCCAGGCAAAGACAAAAGTCTGTGGCTGACCAAGTTTGTGGATGACTGTAAGTTGGGTACTGTCATTAACTCCTCAAATGATGTTAACATACTGTAAGAGGGTCTCACAGCAACAAATGACTGGTACCAAAGTCATGGCCTTAAGGTAAATGCAAAAAATGTATTATCATACCATTTGGCAAAAACATGACCCCTACTGATTACCACATCAACAGCAACCCCCTAAGCACACAACCTGTGGTGAGAGACCTGGGTACTCAGGTTGACAACAATCTCAGATTTGACCATCATGTAGCAGCAGTGGTCAGAAAAAACTTTTACTTGATGCATCCCATAAGTAAGGGGACTGCATCCAGAAAAAAGGAGGTTATTACCTCTGTGTACTCCTTCCTTATTAGGCCAATAATTGAGTATAATGCCCCATTTGGTATGTACCTCTCCAAACACCTGTACCAACTGGAAAGGCCACAGAAATATCTCACAAAGAAAATCCATGGCCTACAACACCTGTCCTATGTAGACAGGCTCAAATCACTATCACTGTACTCAGTGTCATACAGATTGTTCAGAAGTGATCTGTGTCTCGCCTACAAGGTAATATCGGACCCTGCCCTACTAGAGATGTTCCACATCCGTAAGTTTAACTCTTTGTGCATTACCCACTCGAAAGGCGCAAATATAATATGCAACATCAACAAAACCTGCTGCAGAAACAGGTTTGTCTCCCAGAGGCTGCCCCAGCTCTAGAATAGACTTCCCATAAATGTCAAACAGTGTAGCTCACTGACCCTCTTCAAGTGCAACCTTGATGAGTGTATGGGAAACTACAAATTTGTCCCAGGGATTCCACCTGTGTCCCTCATTGACAGGGGTGAAAGGCGCTGACTGAGATTTCTTTTTTGGGGATAAACTCATGGCTAAGCTTGTAAGGGCCCCCAGGGCCATTAGCCTAGTAACCTCCTATGATCCTATAATAAATAATCATTTTCTATAAATACTCTGCTGTCTCCAACTTTTAATACTTTGAATGCTTGGCTGCCGTTTTGCTACACTTTAGTCAAGATCAACTCTTTCTGCAGGCAGGTTTGCATATTTACTAATACAGGTCTTGGATGCTTTCTCATACCCTGGTTTGGAGCATACACTTTGTGTGCTCTTGTTGTGAAATATCATTCCCATTGCTTATTTGTGCCTTCATAAAATTAATACAGTCTCTTCCTTCCAGCTTTTCTGGTACAGCAGAAAATCTCAAAAATTCCCCATGTTCTCTGTCCTCTAAGTCTACCATTTTTGAAACATCTTTTCTTTAGCATTCTCATTATCAGCCAGCCTTTTCTTCATTTCAGCTTCTGATTTTTGCAGTTTTATCAACTCACCTGAATATCTGCTTAAAGCTTCTTCCATTTTTCCACCCCTTTATTATGACTTGATATACTCCTTCAGCATTTCATTTATTTTAATCAGCTCTAAGCACATTTGACTTATTTTTTCCTCTAGATTACTGAAAGCCATGTCTTGATCCAAAGCTGGAGCTTGAACTGTTTTTTGCTAAACAGCTGCAGGATTTTTCCAAGTCAGTGTTTTACCTTTACCTTTTCTAGTTGACTTTCTTTCAGGCTCTCTTACTGTCTTCTTTGTTTGCATCCAGACAGTGTGCTTACTAGCCAGCAACTGAATTTACTAAAAATGACAGAGTTCCAGGCCCGTGTTTTGGTTTCTATTTTCACACTGGGACAGCTGAAGTTAAACTGTTGATTAGTGTGCAGTCATCTTGGAAAGCCCATTCTGAGATGGTGTTTTCCAATTGAATATGGCCTCCTAATAGGTGACAGTGCATGACATTCCTAAAGAGTTCACTGTATCTAAAGTAACTGAGAAAGTCAGAGACCTCTATTGTAGGGATGTAGGTTTTAGACAGATGCTGAATACACTGAATGAAGTTCGAGTAGTACAGCAAATACATATTTTTAGTGTTGCATGGAAGGTAAGGATGTTACTGAGGAACTACCAAACCTGGATTGTTGCTGCCATCTGTAGACATAGGAAACAGAAGATATGATCCTGCTTTTGAGGGAACTCTTCAGGCTCCCTGGAAAAAAACTATGACAGAATGCTAGAGAAAGGACTTTAGTCAACAGATGAATCTCAGATTTAAGAAGATCAGTGCAAAATCATTGTCTCTATGAAACAGCAGACTTCTCTTTAGCTTATTACAGGTATGTCAGGAACTAGAAGGTTTTGTTAGTGAAGTCTACATTTGCAGTCCTGGAAAAAGGTTAACGGTCATGTGCCCTGGCACATGTTGTGGGAGATTCTGTGAGAGTGTGAAATACTGGGGTGGATGCTGCATGTTACCTGATATCTGTATGACTACAGTGAGTGCTATGTCTGCATTCTTGGCATTAAGCCAAATCTGTTCAAGAAGAGGGTTGGCTCTTCCAAAAGTGCATCATGTCACCACTCCTTTTTTTTATTCTAATGGCAGAATATCAAGATTTTACTGAGGTTGGAGGAGGTATAGGCTGGAGACCTACAAGAGGCATATTTGATACTCGAAGACAATTTAGTCCTTTTGGCTTAATTTTGACTGTGACATCCAGCATGATCTTGAATGATTCACTATTGACTATAAAGTGGCTGGGATGACAGTTACTATCTCAATATCTAAAGTCATGACAGACTCTCAGAAAAAAGTGACTTGCTTTCTTCAGGTGGGAGGAGCAGCAGAAGGGTGAGTGTTTGGTTCACAGGTGATGGCAAAGGGGGTATTTGAGTTTGGCAAGTGGACTGTGGCAGTGGTCATAGTATTTTGAGTTCTGAATGCTGGTCAAGTGGGAGCCAAGTTATCCAATAAAGTTCATGCTTTATTGGCCATTCTACATTTCCATCCTTATCTATCATCCTCATCTGTGGATAGTGACAAAAGGAATGAGGCTATGGGTCTCAGTAGTGTAAATGGAATTTCCCTGTAGGATTGTTAAGCTTATTCTCCAGAAGTGGACCAATGGACCTTGTCCTTTAGACTGAAAGGAACTAGGATGACAGCCAGGTGGTTCATACTGTAGGTTACACTACATAATATCAAGAGTTAATCACCAGGCAAATCACTTCAATAATTACAAATCACTGAAACTGCAAAATAACTTGTGTTCCTGTGGCACAGACCAAAACATTTGTTTTTGTAGGGGTGCTTCCTACTCCACCCCCGAACTTATGTATAGCAGTCCCACATTGACACAACACAATGAAAGGAAAAACTTCTTTAAACAGTGCACAGTGAACTTCTCCAGCATTCACTGTTTTCAATCCAATATAGACAAGCAAGTGATTTTTGAGAGGCAGACCATCAAGAAAACATGGGACATCTGTCCTGTTTTGGTTATGGCCACAGCTCAGTGAAAAGAGACACCAGTGAAGACAGAATATGCTGAAAAGGTTATATCTCACATTTAATCTTAGACCACTTTGGCATCTCCCAGGATCAGCTGTTATTTGTGGCTGGGTAAAGGAACTTTGGTCTGCCTTGCTTGATTTACTGCCAATATTTCCTTCAGTGAGGGAACTGGAAATCAAATAAAGAAAATTTACATGTAGTATACTTATTTAGAGCTAGACTGGAAGAGTCTTCCCTGGTGACTGCTGCTCTGTTAACTGATTATGAAGTGATTGGTAATAAGAGAGCAAGTTACAATGGCCATCTGTTTTATTTTGTTCTCTTGTTTAAGTCTGTATAAGATGTTAACACATTTCAAAATGTATACCTTTGAAGAAAGTAAGACAAAGAACACTTGCCAGACACTTCAGAGTAATTAAAAGAAATCAACAGTTCATAAGCATGACAGTCTTAGAACAGCACATATGCAAGGACCAGGCATCATGACTTACACATTTCAGGGACTGATTTGAGAACAATGTAAGGAAGATTTTCACCAGAGGGGAATAGTATACATGTAATAACATTTGGCCATTTTGAAACTAAAAATCAGCAGTAACTACAGGCATGCACTGGACAGGCACTTTATTTTTTGTTGGTTTAATCTGATACTGGCACCCCACCTAAGTACCATGTTCAATCATAGCCTCACCTCAGGCTTTGTGCCTGCTGAATGGCACACAGCAACGGTTATCCCACTCCACAAGGGGGGAGCCACCACGGACCCCGGGAACTACCACCCCATTAGCCTGAAGAGCCTGGTCTGCAAGGCCATGGAACGTATCATCACGGAACTTACAAACAAAGACATTGGTAATCTCCAAACTCTGGATCCCACCCATTTCGGGTTTGTAAAAGGCAGATCATGTCTCCTAAACCTGGTAGACTTCTTTGAAGCAGTCACCAAAGCCGTAGACAAGGGTAAGGTGGTTCACACAGCCTATCTAGATCTTATCAAGGCTTTCGACACCATCCCCCACTCTGGAATTATAGATAAACTCACTAAACTAGGTATAAATCCCTATGTCACAAGATGAGTTGCCAACTGGCTCACTGAGAGAACCCACACTGTGAAAGTAGCAGACTCCAAATCCGACTTCAGACCAGTGACAAGTGGAGTACCACAGGGTTCAGTCCTGGGTCCTCTCCTGTTTGGTATCTACTTCTCTGAAGTACAGGCTAACACAGAAGGTCTTTGGCTAATGAAGTTCGCATATGACTGCAAACTAGGAGCCATAATCGAAACTCCTAATGATGTGGACATCCTACAAAAGGGCCTCACTGAGACAGATGCCTGGTGTCAAAGCCATGGCCTCAAGCTCAATGCCAAAAAGTGCATTGTCATCCCCTTTGGTAAAAACTCTGTACCCATGAACTACAACATAGGCGGTAGTATACTTAACACCGAGAGACCTTGGGACACAATTGGACAGTAGTCTCTCCTTTGATAATCACATCGCCACAGTAGTCTGGAAATCCTTCTATGTGGCACACCTCATCACAAAAGGTTTCTCATCCAGAAAAAAAGAGGTAATTGTTCCCCTCTACTCATCACTCATTAGACCCATTATAGAGTACAATGCCCCTTTTGGTATGCACCTCACAAGACATCTACAACAACTGGAAAGGCCGCAGAAATACCTCACAAAAAGGATTACCAGCCTCAAACATATGCCCTATGCAGACCGTCTCAGAAAACTCCAGCTTTACTCTGTCGCATATTGCCTACTCAGAGGTGATCTCTGCCTAACATACAAAGCTATGTTAAACCCAGAGCTGTTGGACATACTCCACTTAAAGAAATCCCAAGCACTCCGAGCTACATGCTCTAGGGACCTTAACCTTGTCACCACAATAAACAGAACATGCCGGAGGGATAGATTCCTGTCCCGGAGACTAGCCATACTCCGGAATAAACTACCTATCTATATCAAACTAAACTCCTCATTAGCACTCTTCAAGAAAAATCTTGATGACTGGATGGGAAATAGGAAATTCACCCCGGGCATCACCTCTGCGGCTCTGCTTGACAGTGGCACAGGAAAATAATTTTCTTGGGTGGCAAAAGTCAGGGTACCTTTTTGGCTGAGCTTGTATAGGCCCCAGGGCCGATAGCCTAGTACCTACCTATGAACCTATATAGGTTGTGGGCTGGCTATGATCTATTTCTTATCTCACAGACACTTTAATGGGCATTCTGAGTGAGCTAAGTGACCTGCATCTGCTATCAGAGTTCATGCTTGTGGGTATAAGTACAGTAAATATTACTAAGCTTACCCAGATAAGTGCTGAAAGGTAATATACTTTACCCAATATATTTATTTGTGTGTGTGTGTGTGGGGGGTCTATATTACATAGTCAAAGTATGACAACTTCGAATGTTATATGGTTCTTGACAGTTGTAAGTGGGGGGCAAGCCCCTCTGCACTCCCCCCGCTCTTTAAATATACCAACTCTGAGACCACGCTACAGTGCAATAAAGGGAAAATTCTCTTTATCGCACTGTAGTGCGGTCTCGGAGTTTGTATATTTAAAGAGAGTGGGGTGTGGGGGTGCAGGGGGGCTTGCCCCCCTGCTTAAAACCCTTCATTTTCTTTTCTATTGTTTTATTTTTTTTTTCATGTGTTTGAAATTCTGTAAGTTCGAACATATAGGTTCGAACATATGGTATTCGAACTTACAGAATTTCGACTACATGATATAGACCCGTGTGTGTGTGTGTGTGTGTGTGTGTGTGTGTGCGCGCGCGCGCATGCACATATGTCTACATGTTTTTTTAATTTTTAATGTATTACTAGCAGTGTCAGTTATCAATGAACTTTTTCATGAAGTGTAATCAAGAACTGAGTACAGCCATGCATGGTTATAAATGAAACTATCAAAGCATAATCATTTTGTGTGTTTTTTATTTCAGACACAGAATGGGAACTGATAATTTTGAGCATGTTTCCTGTAGGATAATTGCTTTCATAAAACATCAGTATAATCTGATTTTGATCTTACTTCTGAAGGTTTTCACCTGCAGCAAAAGTCATGCTTTTCTTCTCCTTTTGTTTTTGTTGATTAAACACTTGATAAAAAGTGGTTAAACTTCAGTTCAGCCCAGATTAAATCAAATAACTGAAAAAAAATGGTTAAACTTCAGTTCAGCCCATGACAGGAAACCTACAGTAGTTATCAAGGAAGAAATATATGAAGATGCAGTGTGTATACTAACCATAAAGTTTGTACTAGAATCTTATGTTAAAATGGCACTTCAAGTAATGTAATTGTGTAGTATGAATAAAAAGTTAGAAAACATTCCAACACTCAGAAATCAACTTTTTAAAAACTGTATAGAAAAGAAGTCAGAGTCATAAAATGTGCATGTATTTCTTAGTTTGTTAAAACTTTCTGAACTTGCAAAACAGCATGATTCCAAGAACAATAACCAAGATAAAAATTGATGATGAGTGACTCATTAACATCCAAATGTTTTGAATGTGATCTGGGTATTGATGTCCACACTATAAAACATTTATCTATAATTAAGTGTTATCTAGGACATGCATGAGACCTGCAATACATAAGAGCATACAAAGATGCTGGCAAAAGAAAACCTACAGTCTATTAAAGCCATCTAAGTATTACACATAGACGGGTCTATATCAGTTAGTTGAACTAAATAATCATTGAACAACTATTCGTCGCTCCTTTTTTGTCAGAGTTACACATCAGTGAACGGACTTTTCCTTGAAACATTTCCCAGGGATAACCAATGGTAGGCCAACCTCGTGACCATCAAAAAATTGTAAAACTTAAAATCTACCCAGGTGGGGGCTATGCCCCCACTCCCCTAACTAAATATTTCAACTCTGAGATTGCACTACAGTGGGGGAAAAGGGCAAATTCCAGATAGTGGCCTACCATTGGTTATCCCTGGGAAAGTCCATTCACTGAAGTGTAACTTCAATAAAAAGGGGTCAACAAATAGGTGTTCAATGATATGATATGAAAAAAAAAAATTTTTGTAATTTTGTTTCTCTCTGTTATTAGATATTAAGTTCAACCTACTAAATGACTTATTACTATTTTGTTCTTACCAATATAGCCAATGTACTGTAACTTACTTGACTAATACTATATATTGTATTCTTTGTCACTGCTAGTGCTTGGAGCTTTTCTCCCCGGGCCTCTACTGAAAATGGACATATATCCAGTTAGACTAGCCCGGTCAACAAATGTAAAATAAATAAATAAAATAAATAAATAATATGGAGTTCGACTAACTGAAGTAGACCCCATATAGACACCATGAAGCTGGCCCTCACACCTTTGTAACACTGTCCTAATCAACTTTGTACCCTTCTCATAGCTTGCACTAAACCACTGCTTCAGGCAATACATTTGGGTCCCTCCATCCTAGCACCTTATTGGCCATTATCACTGCCTTTTCACACTGTATAGCCTGAGTCTGCTGGGGTTAATTACCAGGAGCATAGTTAGGGTGGGTGATGGGGGCAGCCACCATGAGTATATGATGTCAGGAGGGAACAACCATGAGATGGCCAATTGGGAGGTTGTGCACTGCCTGCATTCAGAAATGAATGCCGATAGTGCATTAGCGGTCAGTGCTAAAGCACTTCAGCACTCCATGTGTGTAGTATTTAAATTGTTGCAAATGACTTGCCACAGTTTAAAATAGAGAATCTTTTTTTTTTTTTTTTTTGCTCTTCAACTATTAGAGTTGAGGTACGTCAGAAAAGGAAACAGCACGGGATGAGAGAGGAGTCAGCTACAGTTCTGATGATTACCACCACACATCCTTGTAAAGGAAGAATGGTGGACAGGACCTACAGTGCTTGGATCTGCTCCACTGCCTAATACTAAATGTAATCTTTATTATCTAAAAATCTAAAATCTGATGGCCACCTAGGATATGGTCTCTCAAATCACACGAATGGAACCAATACAATTAAAGTATAAAGAAAAGTGTACAAATATGAATCACTAAGGAATTCATTAAGTGTACCTTGGACTCAAGGGCATGCAGAAAATACTCACTACTGCTCTGAGTATAGGCCTACACCATATACACACAAGAAAAGGTTTCACACTGAATACCCCACTAAGCAAGAATCTTTGGCCTAGCTCCTCAGACTCCTTTCTCATAAATCTCTGTTGAGTTTCAGTGCCTTCCAGCACTCACCTGCCCACAAAAATAAATTATTTTACACACACACACACACACACACACACACACATTTCAACACACACACATTTCTATGGTAAACTGCCACTAGATTACCAGGCTACGAAACTTCCAGTGACAGTTTCACTCTTGATAGTAAGCCAAACAATAAACACAAATGGTAATGTGTCACTAAGTTACCCGCCACATACACTACAGGACAAACACATAGATCCACATATGCTGAGGCTCCTAAATGCAATCTATGCAAACCAAAACTTCAAAGGCCTTCCAGACAAAGTAATTTCAATAAGTACCCTCTTTGATCTCAAAAACACACTACCAAGGCAACACCCACCATGACACATTAATCCTTAAGTCACAATATCTCTATGCCTAAGCCCATAAGCCATACCACCGCACAATCTAACATTTTGGTCACAGGCATATAAATGTCCAACTCACTAGACTGATTAAAGAAAGTGTTATGGTCAGCTGCCAATGAGGGGCCAAGATCTGTCAGATTATGCATGCACTCAGATCACTGAACCATGAATACCACTGTAACTCATACTCCATGTTGGAGTAAATTATCTGAGATGTACCTCCCTGGATTATATGAAGAGAGACATTATGGAGCTCTTGGAATATGTGTCCCAGGTTGGTATAAGTCTATCACCAGCATTCTACTGTCTTCAAAGATGATCTCAAAATATGAACAAAAATGATTGATTTTAATAATTGCCTTAGTTTTGGTGCCATTTGAAAGGAGTACAATATTTGCTAGCCTGAGAGGATGATAGCCTTCACCTTTCACCTCCAGGTATCTGAATATTAGTTAAAATCTTATCCAGCCCCATAATACCTTTTTTAGGCAGTGCCAATCTGATGAACAAGCTGATATAGCTAAACCAACCCAAAACATTCTAAAGGTGATACTGATTCATACCAGGAGTCTAAACAAATATCTCTACTCCCTGCAATCTTTCCTCACCCTGTAAAATGCAAACAACCTGTGTGGTTACTGTGACATGGTTTTGAGCTTCAGAAAGCACCACAGCAG
Source organism: Protopterus annectens (assembly GCF_019279795.1). Lineage (NCBI taxonomy): Eukaryota > Metazoa > Chordata > Ceratodontiformes > Protopteridae > Protopterus > Protopterus annectens. The sequence goes on along the minus strand of NC_056732.1, from coordinate 1,020,774,180 downwards.
TAAATAGCTATAATGCCTTCCATACTTTTAGGACTGCTACAGCACAGAAAGGGACAAAAGGTGGAAATGTCTCCATTCACATAAAAAATAATCAGAACTCAAGGTTAGTCAAGCAGTATGATGCACTAGAGCTCCTCCATGTGCAGCTTTCCATATGCAAAATCCCATACCACATCTTTGTGAGCTTTAGGTCTCCCTCTATGACCCAGGAAATACATGCCACTTACGAACTTGAGTCAACCTCCATTCAACCCAACACCAAAATTGTGGGTGACTTCAACTACCCCACTATTATAGATTGGGAATCATAGTGACTTCAAACTTGCAGGCTTAAAGATTCCTGGACTTTGTCAACACAAATGCCCTGGACTAACTAGTCCTTATACCTGCAATGGGTGCAAATATTCTTGACCTAGTCCTCACCAAGATAGGATAACATTGCATTCCACAAAGCTATCTCCCTAAAATAAAAATGAAACCTGGTATACCAGGTAACCCTGGTACTTTTAGGAATTATTCCAAGGCTAACTTCCTACTTTTAAGTGATACCCTGGCTAAATTTCAACCCTCCAAATCTAGGGAACACTGTTGCCTATGTGAAGTCTGTCACAAAAACCCTGTGCAATTATGTTTATACGTCCACAGAGGCAGGGTACGTACTCCAAATAAGCATAGGACAAACTCTATAAACAAGCTGCCCAAGTAGAATCCCAGCATCAACAGGTTTTACAACAAAATTAAGAAAACCATAGTCAAAAATAGAAAGTGCAATGCCCTGCAAGGTATGAGCTCACTCATCAAATGAAATAAACAACTCAGGATACTAATTAATTCTACCAAAGCTAATTTTAAAGTAAACACAGCCTCCTAGGCTGGGGTCAACCACAAGGCATTCTTCAGCTATGTTTGAAACCTCAAAGGCAATACAGAACAATATACCAAGCTAATTATAAATGGAGCCACCAACAATGAATCAGAGGATATAGCAAATCTACTGGCTGATAAATCTGACTCCAATTCCCCCCTCCCGGCACCTCTCAAGAAATACTCCAACCACAGCTCCCCAACTATCGCTAGGGAAAAGGTCCTCAATCTGCTCTCCAAAAAACACTGCATCGGGGGGACCAAATAACATTTCAGGATACCTCCTTAATAGCATGAAACATGACATTCAGCATATCAGGCCCACTAGAAGCATTATTCAATCATAGTATTCAAACAGGCTTTATGTCTAGCAAATGGAGGACTGCAGCTGTTATCCCTCTGCACAAGGGCAGTCTATCAATAAATCTGGGAAACTACTGACCCATAAGGCTGACTAGGCTCATATGTAAGACCATGGAAGGAATAATGTACATGAAAAACAATGACATAGAAAACATTTAGACACTGGATCCAGCCCAGTTTAGTTTCATCAGGGACAGGTCATACCTACTCAACTTGGTGGATTTCAAACCCAAAGCAATGGATGATGGCAAAACAGTGCCAACTGCCTACCTCAATCTGGCCAAAGCATTCAACACAATACCTCAGTTGGGCATTGTAGACAAGCTCACGAAATGAGGTATAAACCCCTACGTCATCCACTGGATATCCAGCTGACTCACAGATAGGACACAAGAAGTCAGGACAGGTGAGCCTACATCCAGAAAATGGCCAGTCACTAGTGGAATACCCCAGGACATGGTGCTGGGGCCTCTCCTTTTGGGCATCTACCCCGTGAAGTCAAGACAAATTTCAAGGACCTCTGGTTGACTAAGACTGCATATGATTGCAGACTGCACAGTCACAGATTCCCCCCAAAGACTCAAACATCCTCCAAGAAGGCCTAACACAGACCAGTAACTGGTGTCAGAGTCATGGCCTAAAACTCAGTGGCAAAAAAAAATCATAATAATATCTTCCAGAAATATATTCACCTCTGTAGATTACTGCATTGATAATACACTCCTAAGAGCTGACCTAGTGGTCAGGTATTTTGGAAAGAATACAGTCTGTGATTTGGTCTTTGACCACTATGTGTCTACTGTACTAAGGAAACCATTCTATTTTGTATAGTTTATAAATAAGTTATACAAGGGTATATACAAGGTATATACAAGGCTGTGGCATCCAGGTCCAAAGATGTCACTATTTTATTGCTCTCAGCTCTCAACAGACTAATCATGGAGAACAATACCCTCTTCAGTATGTACCTGACCCGACATATGAAACAACTGGAACATCCTCAGAGTGTCCTCACAAAAGGAATACATGGTGTAGAAAACATTTCCTATGCAGACCACCTCATTGCCTTATCTTTGTACTTGGCTTCCTACAGACTTCTGAGGGGCAATCTATGCCTGGTCTTCAAAGCAGCCTCTGATCCAGCCCTTATGGACTTGTTGCACACCCATAAAGCAAATTACATCAGAAACACATGATCTAGGGACCTGAATCTCATCTGCAACATAAATAAGACATGTTGGAGGGACAGGTATGTGTTTCAGAGGCTACCTCTTCTCTGGAAAAGGCTTCCCATCCATGTGAAGCAGAGTTCCTACCTGCACTTATTCAAGTCAACTTGGGTCAGTGGATGAGTAATTGTACATTTACACCTGGTCTATCACCTATGTCCCTATTAGAAAGATGAAGCTTGTAAATGTTTAGCCACTCACACCCAAGTAATACCTCCTAAAAATGAGTTGTATCATAACCTGTCAAAAACAGTTGGGAGGCATGGCTAGGCTTAAAAAATGCCTTTGTTGCAATTAGCCTATTAAGTACCTATTAACCTATGAACTTATAAGCAGTTTAGCCAAGTAGAGGTGTATGCCAGCAGCCTGTCATGATTTATCAATAAATAGCCTCTTATAAATTAATAAATAAGTACAAGATGGCAAGCCGCAAGCTTTTCAAAACTGAAAAAGTGAAGTACTTTACTTAAGAATGTGTTAAGCAACACACTTAACACTAATATTGAGAGAAAGATATAGAAATAACATTCCATATGGAAAATAAGAATTTTGAACAAATGTAATAGAAAAAAGCTATCTCCAGTTGGATTTCTTTTCTAGCTAATTCTGTATGACAAGAATGGCTGAATTGTAAGCTAGCATGTCTACATTTTTTTCAGAGGCAAAATGCAGAGAATTCACATTTCCAAGCTTTGAGGTAGTTCTTTTCTGTTTTTTTTTTTTAGCATGTCTACATTTTTGTTAGAGGCAAAATGCAGAGAATTCACATTTCCAAGTTTTGGGGTAGTTCTTTTCTGTTTTTTTTTTTTTTTTTTTTTTTCCTTTTCATTTATTTATGTTTCTTATATCATTTTTTTCATACAGAAATCATCAAAACAATCAGGCAGGTTTTTAATTTGCATATTAATGAGTCTGTTTACGTACTCTTGGATGGTTATATACCTAAAGAATACTCTAATTGCTCTTTTATGGACTTACCTTCCAGGCCTAGGAACACTCAAAGATCTTATAAAGAGAAGTAGAAAAAAATTACATTTTTGCATCCAATGTAGAGCAGGAGTTAGTTATAACTTAATATACTTTCTATACATTTCATAGAAAAAATCCCACAATCTCAGATATTTTTCTGACACTGAAATATACACCTATTGTAGATTAAAACACATTTTAAGTTTAGCTGCTACATGTTTTACAAAGCTTAATTGCAGCTCACACATCTGTTACACTCTGTCTTATAGTGGCATATTTTTCTCAGACATCACATTTTCTCCCTCCATCTAGTCCTCAAGCAAGTTTTCTTGAAACACCTTTAAAATGATGCTTGAGATGAGAGTGCATTTGTCTGAGTATCATACCTCTCAACCTAAAAACATCAAAAATCTGGACAAAGGCCCATGAAAAATAGGTACAAATCTGTACACTGATTAACATAACATTTGCATACATACATGTGTAGCCCCGCCTGCTCCAATGGGATTGTGGGATACCAACTTTCAAACGCAAACTGAAGAACAACCAAAATGTGGCCCCAGACCCTGTAGTAAATGATAATCTTTTTTTTTTAAATGTGCATCAATGATGTTCACTGGAAGGGATCTGAATGTATGATAGGATGTGTAACCAGGTATGGCTAGGGTGCTCTTGGCAGCTTTGAACCAGGTTTCTGTGACTGCATATAAAAACACAAGCTACAGCAACTATTTTATGCAGGTAGGAAATAACAAGGGAAACAAACATTTTGGAAAACATAAGTTCAGAAACGTGTTCATTTTTGGAATGACTCAAAATACATTTTAAGTCCTTACCATAGTCGGATTTCCTAACAAACACCACGATTTCTGGATTTCCTGACAGGTGGCAACCCTACTTCAAACCTTTTATAAAAAGATTCCTGTGCGGACCTAGCAGCACGAATGCCTGGAAGGTACCCACACCTTTTGGAAACTGTGCAGAAGTGGGACAACCCTTCTTAGCTTAGGCCACTGCAACGGTGATCATATTGAGCAAAATACTGAACACCACAGAAATGAATCTAAAGTCTGTAAAGATACAAACTGCTGGAGCACTGCAGCTTCCCGAGCTGCTGACTTACCTCTAGGTTTAATTTCTCCAGGTCTTTTGGGCTTCAAATACCATGATGGGAATATGCCCCCATTTGTAATTCAAAGTATGATTGAAAGATCATAAAATTAGTTCTATTTTATCTTTGATGATGGCCAAATGTGCTCTTCGCAGCACCCGCAATGTGCCCAGAAATTACTCCATTTGTATTGTATAGGTAGCATATCTAGACATGACTGTACACTCTTTATGAAACCTGCTGTGCCTCCTGCTACTTACTGGTACTTTATTGGCTGACTTACCTCCCCTGTGTGTTTACAGAGATGAACTTTCAGTTTCCAATACTTATTAAAGGAAGCACCGCAGCCATCAAAAGAGCATATAAACTTTTTAGGATCACTAACAGGCAACGTGTCACCCATATCAACAAAAACTTGTGCTGGTAACATAAAGGAACTCATCCAAAACATGAACCTCATCCATATTTACAACCACATGGCATGACTATATGGAGGTGCTTCCAATCCATTTTGCAAAAAATGTGGGGAGAATTTTTGCTATAAAACAAAATGTTATGACATAATTATGTTTTCATATGATAAATACACTGTGAATTTTATTTATAATTAATTTATAAATTAAACTGACAACCATCAAACTATCTTAGAGTACAAAAGAGAAAATGAACAGAATACAAATGTATTTGAACCCCCCCCCCCCCCACAAATGCATCCGAATGGTGTTGGTTGACATCTACTGAAGCTTGTCATACAGGTTGAGGTATTTCAGTATGGTGGGTTCATTGTCCATTACTTTTGGTTACATTAGGTTGTGAAAATGGTGTCCAGAAAAAGTATGAAGTACTTTTAAACTTTTTAAAATTAAAGTATCAATTATTTGCTAAAACCTCGTGTCTTTCTTTTTGTTGTGCCTCATCATCTGCTGTTAATTTTGTTGCTATAAATGATCTACTGATGTTCTAGCAGTTTTATTTCTCTTTCAGTAATGCATTAATATTATGCTGTAGATATTTAGCTGCTTAGCTTTCCCTGGGGCTTGCTGTCACAAAGTGTTTCTGGTTATGTTTTCACTAGTCTTTGTGTGGGTGTAACTGTATATGTATATGTATATAGTATAACTGTGTTTGCAATTAGAACAGTGTGAAAGGAGAGCTGAGAAATCTTTTTTTCGCTGGTGTCTGTTTATGCAACCTTTAATATTATGTAGATACGTGTTGAATTGCTATTTTAAATTCAAATAAATAAATGACGTGATTAATACAGAAATTCTGTAGTTTAATTTCTGCATTCTGTCAATCATTGTTTAAATCATACAAATCACGTTCTTTATTTGACATAAACTGTGACCTTTGCCAGCACAAACTACAGAATGTACATCTTCTAAATTGACACATAATGATATTTTTTTAAACCAAAACAGTGTACCTACACGCAATGGGTATTTTTTTAGAAAGAGCAGTGCAGCAGTGTTGTTCATGAAGTAGTAGAAAAATACATGGTAAAGAAGTCAGGCAGTCGTTTAATTGAAGAATGTATGATTTTAACACACTGTAGTCTATAGCGGTCAAATATTCCTTGTGTTTGTCTCTGTATGTAGCAACAGCATACCTCTCAGCCTTGACACACAAGAAGTCTGGACAAAGCTAAAATAATGCGGGACAAAGGCCCCAAAACAGGGACAAATTTTAAAGCTAGAAAGCTGCTAGAATGAAAGTGTTTGTGATAGCCTGCATTTTATAAAGGATGTTATCTGAAACTCAAATATTTGTCATTATTTAGTGGCTTCAAGCCTTCACGTTTTGCCAGAAAAACACAGATTTTATAAGGAACAAATCAAAACTATGAGGCATAAATCTGGACAGTTGAGAGGTATGAGTAACAGTGGTTTGGGAGTAGTTTCACTTCATAGTGCAGTAGGTGTCTTCTAGCAATAAACTCACAGCACTAAGAATCACTATCCATATCGGAACCTTCCTTAATCACTCACCCACTGTACTGCTCCCCAATCCCCATATGTTTTTGATTGGTTAGGTAATATGTCTTAGTTAATGAGTGTTTGTTGCACTGTATGCTCTGAAGTCAAACTTTGCCAATTTATTACATTTTTAGGCACTCCTTGGCAATTCCTTGGGCCCTCAAGTTTCTTTGAATGCCTTAGGAAAAACACACATATATAACTGAGCAAAGAATATGGAACAAACCATCAGTATCTAATGCTTAATAGAATGGTGCAATACAATGTTTAAGCGTGACAAATTAAGCTAAGTGCAAGTATCGGAGAAATACTTGTAAACTTTATAGGTTCATAGGTAGGTACTAGGTTATCAGCCCTGGGGCCTATATAAGCCTAGCCAAAAAAGTTTTCTGGCTTTCGCCACCCAAGAAAGTTATTTTCCTGTGCCCCTGACAAGCAGAGCCACAGAAGTGATCCCCGGGGTGAATTTCCTATTTCCCATCCAATTGTCAAGATTTTTCTTAAAGAGGGCTAATGAGCTTTGGTTGACATGACTGGGTAGTTTGTTCCAGAGCATGGCATGTCTCTTGGACAGGAATCTATCCCTCCAGCATGTTCTGTTTATTGTGGTGGAAGGTTTAGGTCCCTAGAGCATGTGGCTCGGAGGGATTGGCGTTTCTTTAAGTGTAGCATGTCCAACAGATCTGGGTTTCACATGCCTTTGTATGTTAGGCAGAGGTCGCCTCTGAGTAGGTGATAAGCGATGGAGTAGAACTAGAGTTTTTTGAGATGGTCTGCGTATGGCATCTGTTTGAGGCCAGTAATCCTCTTAGTGAGGTATTTCTGTGGTCTTTCTAGTTGTTGTAAATGTCTTGCGAGGTACATGCCTAACGGGGCATTGTACTCTACAATGCGTCTGATGAGGCATGAGTTGAGAGGAACAATGACCTCTTTTTTTCTGGAGGTGAACCCCTTTGTGATGAGGTGTGCCACGTAGAAAGATTTCCTGACTACTGTGGCGATGTGATTATCAAAGAAGAGACTACTGTCCACCTGTGTCCCAAGGTCTCTTATCGCACTTTTGGTGTTTAGTAGGCTACCGCCTATGTGGTAATTCATGGGTACAGTGTTTTTCCCAAAGGGGATGACAACGCACTTCTTGGCATTGAGCTTGAGACCATGACTTTGACACCAAGCATCAGTCTCAGTGATGCCAAGCATTAGTCTCAGTGATGCTCAAACAAGCCTAAATGGTGCATTACTGAACTTCACCTACTATCCTTTCCAAGGTGTGTACCATCAAAAAGTAAATAGAGGCCAGTTATCCTGTATACTCAATAATTATACCATGTCCGTGACTGCATCACATTGCCGTGCCCCCATCTGACATTGGGTGCTCGGCGAGTTTTGTTTACTTAAAGAGTATATTTAGATGTGTTGACTGGGTGGCATATTGAACCTTAGAGTTGCTGTTTCAGTTCTTGCTTTGGGGCGTACCTCTCAACCATTCCTGCTTTTGGCTCTAAATGTGGTACAGCCCTTCCTAAAAATGTTGATCTGAGGAAACAACGTGATGGCTTGAACTTCATAAATAATAAAAACGATAAGAGTTATAGACACTTTACTTCAGAAAATTTACATCAATTCACATTTTCTTACTTGGTTAACTTCTCAAGATAGCAATAATAATATTTTAAGTGTCTCTGATTATTTTTTGGCTTTATCCTTGATTCTGGAGCATAGATCTCAGCGGAGTCTCATTTCCATTTCATTTTTTTTTTACTCTGAACTGGCACTACCACTTCAAAAAATCAGGAATTGAAGGGGCCACTCAGAAATTCGTGTTAAATACCGAGCAATTCAGGGCAGTTGAGAGGTATGCTGGGTATACTACATTGTTCCCTCTTTTAACTGACCATCTGCATTGGCACTAGCAGCACCACTCCTATTCTGGATGGTCATATTATAGGATTGCAATGTTAAACTGAATGTAAGAAGCCTTCTATTTTGCCCATGAACCCCCTACAACTACTTTATAGAGTTGTGGTCATTAACCATGGTCAAGTTTATGCTTTACATGTTGGGTTGAACTTTTGGCATAGCCAAACTATGACCCAAAACTCATTTCCTATAGTTTCACAGGATCACTCCCTAGGCTGAAACTTGTGCTTTTTTCCCCCCTAATAAAATGCAGATAATTATATCCTCAACCCCATGGTCTGAAGCATCTCTAGGCACAATAAAGTCTTGACTGTATCTGGACTGACTAGCACAGGAGATCCACTCAGGGCCTCTTTAAGTGTTTGGAATTACTGCTTACAGACTGGTCCAGGCAACCTTATCTGGTCTATTTTTTCTGAGAAGGTCTGTAAGGGGACTGGCTATTATATCATAGATGGGGACAAACTTCCTATAGTATTCCACTATCTCTATGAATGCCCCCACCTGCCCCTTAGTAGAAATGGTAGGCCATGCTTGAATAATCTTCTGCTTGGCAGGCTCTGGACAAATCTTACCCAAACCCACTCTGTGATTTAGATTAGCCATTTTTACCATACCTGCCTGAAAGCTATAGGCCTTAATAGTAACCTGTTCTTTCTAGTTTGCCCGACACCCCCCCAAAATGTTAAACAAACTCATACCAGAACCAGCTTTATATTGTGATATCATTCAGGTAATAGCATAGTGACCTCATGAAGGTTGTTTGGGAACTCTTCATCTCAAGAGCATTTTGGTGAACTCATGTAACCCACATGAGGTTACAAACGCTGTCCTCTCACTTTCTGAAGGTGTTAAGTGTACCTACCAGTAACCCTTTGTCAGGTCTATAGAGGTCAGGTACTTAGCCCCATCTAACTGCTCTAAAGCTTCATTTGTCCTAGGCATGGGGTAAATATCCACCTTTGTGTGACTATTCAATCTCCTGCAGTCTATGTAGAATCTGGTGCTGGCATATTTGTTTGTCACCAGCAACACTGGTGAGGGCTGAAGACTGTTGGACTCCTATTTTACCCTCAGATCCAATATCTCCTGCAGTTTCCTTCAGGCATCCTACATGTGGCCTGTCTGATAGGCCACTGGGGCCCAGTATCCATATGGTGCTCCAACAGACAAGTACATCCTGGCTTACAATGAAACACATCCCCAAAATCAAGTAGCAATGCTTGGATCTCCTGGGTCTAGGTAGGAGATACCAGCTGTGAAAGGTCTACCTCATCCACTGAAGTGTCAGATGGACCTTCACTGATTCTTCCTGTAACCCACTACTGATACTGAGCACCACTGTCTATCATGGCTTCATCATGTTAATATGATGTAACAGAAATAATTGCCATCATTTTCTGCTCAATGGAATACTCTCAAGCCCTGGCTGTCCAGTTATACCTTTTGCTGTCATGTGCTTGTGCTATGTGTTTTTGGGCCATCTCTATAAGTTCCTTAAGCCTGGTCCCAAAGTGATGGACCTATTCCACAACAGATTCCTTATGGAAATAACAGTCAGCCTCCTACTCATCACAAATGAAATGTAAGATCCCTTTCACCCTGTGACCACATAGCATATCAAAACATAAACATTCTGTGAATTCCTGAGCATCTCTATGTTCATAGGTTCATAGGTTCGTACTAGGCTATCTGCCCTAGGGCATTTATAAACCTAGCCAGAGTGTGTGTGGCTTTCACCACCCTTGGGATGAGAATACTACGCCCATTTAGGGTTTAGTTTACTGTGCCTCTGTCTAGTAGTGACACAGAGATGACCCCCGGGGTCAACCTATGATCTCCCATCCACTCGTCAAGATTTCTCTTGAAGAGAACTAGTGAGGGGCTCTGCTTAACATGGACTGGGATTCTGTTCCAGAGTGTAGGGAGCCTCTGGGTTATGAATCTGTCCCTCCAGCACGTCCTATTTATTTCTGTGTTGAGGTTCAAATCTCTTGCTCTCGTGGCTCTGATGGATTTGGATTTTCTGAGGTGGAGCATGTCCATTAATTCCGGATTGGACATGGCCTTGTACGTCAGGCATAGATCACCTCTAAGTAGGTGGTATGCGACTGAATAGAGCTGGAGTTTCTTCAGCCGGGCAGCATATGACATATGTTTGAGACCCTTTATCCTCTTGGTGAGGAACTTTTGGGGTCTTTCCAACTGCTGCAGGTGTCGGGTAAGATACATCCCAAATGGGGCATTGTACTCAATCATGGGCCTGATAAGAGAAGAGTACAGGGGCACAATGACCTCTCTTGATCTGGATGTGAATCCCTTCATGATAAGGTGGGCAATATAGAAGGTCTTCCTAACCACCTTGGCAATGTGTGTGTCAAATGAGAGGTTACTGTCAACTTGTGTCCCTAGGTCCCTGATTACCTCTTCCGTACTTAATGGATTACCACCTATGTGGTAATTTGTGGGTACCTTGTTTTTCCCAAAGGGTATGACTATACATTTTTTGGTGTTCAGTTTAAGGCCATGGCTCTGGCACCAATTATCCGTTTCTATGAGAAGAGGAGATGGAGCAAGTGCCTGTTCCCCTTGAAATGATCTGTGAATACTGTCAACACAGACTTTAGTGCAACCTCACCACTGGTCCATGCATGGTGGGGGTAGTCTTTAAACACATTACCCTGCAATGCTTCTACAAACAGGGCATCAGATCTGACATTTAACTGGCACTTTTGTCAGTATTTTCCTTGAAAAAATTACCCTGCTGAAAATTTCTAACAAAGCATTTTCCATCTTCTCTGCTTCAAAAGATAGCAGAGACAACAGCCCAAGATACCTGGTAGCACAATCCACTAACATCAGGATATATCTCTTACTTGGGGATCTTGAAGTGTTAAGAGGTCTCACAATGCCCACAGCTATTCTCATAAATGGTTTGTCAATAATATCAAAGGCTTAAAAGCATATTTAGCTTTATTTCATGTATTGCCAACCCTCTAGCATTGCTCACATGACTTGCAGTACCCCTTCAAATCTTTTGCAATACCTGGCCAATTATGCATAAGCTTTCCTTTTGTATGCTTTATGCCCATATGGCCCGTAAAGGGAATATGGGCTACAACCCAAAGTGATCATTAATAAATAGGCCCTTGGTACTATCAGTTTCTCTACACTTCTCCATGTAGTGGAGTCCATTCTTTGAACAATATCCCTCCATCCCAGTATATGAACTCTCCATGCCATTGAGAATCAGAAGCCCTCTTGGTTACCTCCCTCAAGTTCTGTAAAGTAAAGTCTGAGTGCTCAGCCTGTCTCAACTCTTTGTTACCCTCCTCTGCTCCCACTCCAATGTCCACCAAACTCTCTTTTTAAAGTAGCTCCATCCAAGAGAAGCGCAATACTTTCAACTGCTGTGGATCAGATTCAGCCTCACTACTATTAGCTAGCCCCCTCTTGAAATTGCCACATTACCAGCCTTTATTGGAAATGTGGATACTGTGTAACCAAATGACCACAAGATATGATACTGCATTATCAAAATAATTTCCAATTAAAACAGATACTAGAATATCATCAAACACTGCTTGCTCCATTTCCCTCCTTCTCAAGCTAAATAATCTCTGGCCTTTGATATTGGAAAAGGTGTCCACCCCAAGGTTCTAACTAGACTAGTACTTACTGCTCCCTTTCAACTGCTGCAGGCTTAACAATAGTTATGTCTGATGCCTTGTCCCTGCTGGCACTGGTCTGTTTCTCCTCCACCAGAAGAGGGTACAAACCCTTGTGATAGTTTGTTGCAATGGTTGCATTATTACCCTTCCTCATTGCCTCTTTTGACATTGGTCCCCTCCTTGTCTCAGTGGACAGTGATACCATACACACCCTCTTTTTTAGACTTAAATTTTTAACTCCAAGATCTGAGCATGTAATAACTTGGTGACTTCTCCCATTGCCTGTGGAACCTGCTGTGATGGCTAAAGCTGACCCATGGGTCCCCTTATATCCATGTGTAGTGCTGGGTACCTCCTTGTGCAGTTGCAACCTTCTCATTAGAGAAGGGTCCCCCTGTTCTCATCTCTTCAGAAGTTTTTCATTCCGTCTGCCAACCAGATTCTAATGTCCTCAAGCAGAGTACCGAGTGCTTGCTGCCTCAACAAAAGGTCTGCTATCCTTTCAAACATTGTGACCTGATATCCACTTCCCCACAAAATAATCATTCCCATTTTCATATACCTTTCTCTGTGCCATCTTACTTTCTTTCTGTAGGTTTCAGAAGTCAGTGTAAAACATCAGATAAATTATCATAATTCAAATAATCAACATAATTTAACTTTGAGAGTCTGGTAGTATATTTAGAGTGCAACAATCTCCAGGACAGCAACCAACATGGCTTAGTGGATGGAAGGAGTACTGAGTCAGACCTGATCCAGTTTTACAACTGGGTTACAAGTGAACCTGACAGACAAGTACCAACAGACATGGTATACCAGGACTACAGCAAGGCCATCTACTTGGTCCTATACAGGGGATGATAATAAAACTGAAGGGATTGGGGGGAGAGCAAGACTGAGGAGTTGGACTTGCCCAAGTGCAATCTTACTCATGTTTACTAACACTACTCTTAAACCCTGCCTCTAACTACAGTTCTACACATTACTTTAAAACATTTCCCTTTCCTTAATAGTACCAATATACAAGACAGATAAGGACACACATACACACTACTCATTCACCACCACACACACACATTGGTAAAACTATCCCCTTACCCAGCCCTAACTCTAACCCTAACTCAGAAACAAACAAACAAACCAGAGCAGCGAGACAAAAGGCAAAGTTGTGAAACATAAATCATGTCAACTGCCAGAAGGAGAAGCTGCAAGGTTATTGAAGAAACTTTTATTATCCACAAATAACCAGACTGATAAGCACTTTAATTCATGTAATAATAATGAACTTATTCAGATCTCTGATAAGCACTTTCATTCACATAATAGTGAACTTCTTCAGATGTGAAGAAATTCATTATTGTTACATGAATGAAAGCACTTAGTCTGTTTATTTGTGGATAATAAAAGTTTCTTCAAGAACCTTGCTTCTTCTTCTGGCAGCTAATGCAGTTTATGTTTCCTAACTCAGAAACACTTGCAGACACTCCAAAACACACACACACACACACACACACACACACACACACACACACACACACACACACACACACACACACACACACAAACAACTAAACCAGTTTAGGTGAAGACTAGATTTAATTGGTACTTGCAACATTATATATTTCAGAAGTTGGCTATATGCAAGACTTTTTTAAATAATGTGAAGATCATACAAAGACATTACTTACTGTTGGTGAGACAATGTTTTCAATTATTTTGTTTGGAAATTTGGAACTGGGAGCAGTAAAAGTTCCATTTGTTTACCTCCTAGTCCAGTGTCATTAAAATACTACCTCTGGTGGAGAATGTGGACAGAAACAGAGGTATTATTTGTCAACTAGCTGTATCCTTATTGCAAAAGAGTGCTTTGCTATATATTAATAACCTGCAATGGAGAAAAGTGAGTCATGGTTATTTGCACATAAAAGTAATACAACTAAAAGAAGTATAACCAAAGAACTGTATAACAAAAGCCAAGAGACTTGAACAGAAACTTGAAGCACCTAGTGCTGTTTTTTTTTCTTGTCCTAAGAAATTAAGTTTGTGTACCTTTGCTATATTACAAGTTGGTATTGAATAAACTGCAGTAATGATGAAATGGGCTGTATGAGTCAGAATAGTGCTTACAGAACTAAAAGTAAGTTATGGAAAATCTCACTGAAACCTTTGTCCAGGGAGTGATGGTTACAGCCCAGCATTCAATGAGTTACGAGCAGCAAGTGTAATGTCTTGCCAGTTCATTATTGAGTGCCAGGACTATACCATCCTTAAACAAGCTGTCCAAGGAAGATGGCAGAGGCATATTCTTTAGTTTTGAAAACTATGAATGGGTATACACAAAAACACAAAGTACAGATTACTTGGACTATGGCAAGATGAAGAAAAAGAAGTTTGGTGTAGAACACGTGTTAACCTCCGTCCAAAACCTGTAGCTCCTGCATCCCTCACTTGCATTTTAATGCCAATAAGATGATAAGTACTCAAATGCATGACCTTAAACATACTCTTAAATTGTATTTTGAGCTAGATACTACTAGTAAAGCAGAAATTACATAATTGCATAATGCTGGTAGAGGTAACAGCACACTGCCTCCCAATATAAGAAAGTGTACATATCAAAGTGATCCCAAAAGTTCATATAAACTCCTTACTGCAGTTAAACATAGTCTAGCAAATTATGCTGTTTAAAACTGAAATATGTGTATCTAAACCTAAGCCAATAATTGACAGGTTGGGGGTTGGCATAATAATTAAAATATTTTACCTTGCAGACAAGAAACACGAGGTCTGATTTTCAACAAGGAAAATTGGATAGGCTTAAAATGGACCACAAGGGCAGCTAGCATAGTATTTTACCTATGAACCTATGAACAAACAAGCATTGCCTTTGAAATACAATGTGCATATTCGTGACTTAACTTTTTATATGTGGCAGAACCACTTTCTCAACTATTTTAATGATTATTTTCTCCCTTATAACATCTCTTCGATTCCTCACATTTAATATCCCTGAACTCAACTAAAATGAATGTGTACATATGTACTATCACAATCATCTCAAATAAATTTGATAGGCTATGAGTTATTCTGATATCTCTTCCAGCCTGTTTATCAAGCCCTCTCAAATTCTCCCAAACTGAAAATACTAGATACTAAATATTTACCTTAAAACCAAAGCAATCAAGAGCCACGTTTTATCATAAAAAAATCCTATTAGAAATAACTCTACTCTATCTATTTCTCTTTCATCTCCCAGTCTGGATATCCACCCTAATCCTGGTCCCATGCTTTCAGCAACTACCCTGCCACATACTAAGAAGTTAAAATTACTTACATTAAATCTTCATAGCATTTGCAATAAGATTTTAGAATTTCATGCATGGATATCTCAACAACCCCCCCCCCCCTGTAAAAGACTCCAAAATTCTACCTCCTGGCTGTAAGAGAATTAGGACAAACATATTACATAAAAAAGGAGGTGGAATTACATTACTTCACCCTAGCATCTAAATCTTACAGCCTACTCAAATCCCATTCCAAAGTTTGTCATGCAGAAATACTTATCACCTTCTTAAAATTAAAGATCACAAAATGTCTGTGCATTACTGTGCTGTATACCCCCTGGTCACCATATACCAATTCTAGAGAATATTCTGCCCTGGATATCTAATACCATTACCAACAAAACTGTTATCTTAGGTTATGTTAACACTGACTGAGAGAATTTAACACCTGACTGCCCTATCAGTATTAACCTATTTTGAATTTTCTCAACTCATCTCTACATTATCTAGATATGATAAAAATACCAACCATGGCTCTATCCTTGACTGAATTCTTATATCAGACCCCAGTAAATTTACTAAAACTAGTAGCCTAACTAACATTGTAAGTGACTGTCTACCAGTCTACATCTTTAGAGCTATATTACACATATCCAAAGAGCATAAATATGAAATATCCCCCAACTTATCAATCTTTAACCATCGTCATTTATTGATATATTAAAAGGTATGAACTAGTCTGAATAAAAACTCTACCTCTAGATGATGTAGCAAATCACTTTAATATTATATTTCTAAATACCCTTAATAGCACTGCTCCCATACGCATGAAAAGGACCAAACCCAAGCATGCTCCGTGGCTATCAAAACTAACCAAACAAATCTGACAGGGCCGAAGCATGAAAAGAATGGCTACAGAAAAAAACAGTACTCAGCTACAAAACTTTAGACAACTTCACAATCAGACCAAAAAAGAAAGTAACTAAAGACAAAATAGTCTACACTCATCAACAAACAAACCATAAAAATAACCCCACAAATTTCTGGTCAGCTGTGAATTCAGTACTTAATCCTGCCCTGATAAATCTGCACTGCAAATTGGCAGTATATTTAATACTTATTTTATTGAGAACATAGCCAAGGTAACCTCAAAAACTTTTCTCCCAACCTCCTCTCACCCGTTCAGCTCCCCAAACCCTGCTCCTACTATACTTTCTTCTCAAAGTACCAGTAATCATTCTCATCCGTCTTCTCCTTTACCTGAGTCCAACCAAGCTAATTGCACTAATCCACATATTTTACACTACAACCTGTTTCAATCAACCTCATAAAACACTTCTATGTAAACTGAAACCCGGGTCAACATCTTCAAATAACTTTCCAGCAAAATATCTAAAAACTTTCTCAGAGGCTATAACTTATCCTGTTAGTATACTTAGCATTAGATCCATCTTAGAATCTTATGTCCCAGCACTTTGGAAAAAGACATTCATCATTCCTCTCCATAAAGGAGGTAACTCCACTGAGGTATCTAACTATTTTCCCAGTGCTTTCATTTACCCCCTGGCCAAACGACAATTTCTTCAACATCTACAACAAAATAAATAGTTAACCTCAACTCAACATGGCTTAAGCTTGCCCTAGTACAACCGCAGCCTTACTTTATCTTTTGGACTCTGTCAATAATGCTAGAGATTCTGGCAAGCTAGTCTCATCACTATTTTTTAAATCTGTCAAAGGCATTTGATACTGTTTCCTCCACACTAAGCCTCTGCAGCAACTCTCAGACTTATGGTCTTTTCCCCTCTTCTATCCATTGGTTTTCTGGCTATCTATCTAACAGACAACAACATGTAAAATGGCAAGGCTCCCTCTCACCACATCTACCAATTATCTCTGGCAATCCCCAAGGGTTTATTCTTGGTCCCCTTCTTTTTAATGTTTTTATCAATGATCTTCATGCTTCCTCCTGCCAAGGCTCCCTAATTCAGTGTGCAGACCACTCACCTATTTTTTGTTCTTCAAGTAGTCTATCACACCTTCAGCAGACAACCTAAGAAGCTTTAGAAGCTTTCACCGTGACTTAGAAATTCCCAACTGTTACTTAACCATATGAAAACCAACCTTCTCCTAAAGCACTTGGGCTACATAAAGTAAAGCTTAAAATCAGAATAATACAGAAATCGAAGTTGTCCCCCATACCAAACTATTAGAAGTGATAATTGATGAAAATCTTAAATTCATTCTTCATATCCAGTACAATATCAAAAAACTCATCAGAAATTAGGGCTACTATGCAGGTATAATAGTGAGTTACATGAAGCAATTGTAACTTCTTGGCAGTTCATTACTGAGTGCTAGCACTATAACATTCTTAAAGAAGCTGCCAAAGTAAAATGGCAGAAGAATACTTTGTTACTTTTGAAAATATAAATGGGTAAACACAGGTAGGTGGACTGATACCAGGACTGGAAAAAATGACAGTGTACATCCCTCCATCCCTCCAATGTGGTTAGGCCAAGCTCAGGGGGAAGATGCCCCCCCCCCCCATTGTAGAAGGAAGTAGTAGTCCATAAAAAACACAAAAACTGACAGACCAAAAAACAGACACAAAGATGACAGAGTTGACTATTCAGGATAAGAGATAAATTCTGTATTGTTACTATTATGCAAAAAGCCCAGCATTTCTGGATAGAAGATATTCAAAACGATTAAGACAGAAATTAAAGGAAAGAAAAATACTTGCACAAAAAAAACAACTTTTCAGCTGCTTTTACAGTATTTGTGCTTCCTCCTACTACTCTTATCAGTCCATCTTGTTTTTTCTGCTACTTGTTCTCTAAAGTGTTCAATTGCATCTTCTCTGCTGCATTTATTACTACTTGTTTTTAGCCTGTTTAAATTTTAAATGTTATTCTATGCCTCTTAGTTTTGGTTTACGCACTTGGGCTTTAGGCCTACCCCTTAGCTCTCCCTGGCCTCTCTCCCTCAGATTCTGACAAATATGGATGGAAAATGTCCTATGGTTTCTCCTGCCAGCCTGGTTGATATGGGCATCCTGAGACAGTGTAGCAACTACCTCATGTACATGGACAACCATCTACTACTATCACCTAGGAACACAATTTGTAAGAGATGCAATTACATAAAGAAGCTACAGTCTGTGCTCTTTCCCTCACAAGCCAATATATCTGGCACTGAGAAGGTTGTCAACACAATCACTACACCTCAAACATCACCCACAGCTACACAACACACACCCATATATGTGAAGGTTCTCAACAAAAACACACCCAAACAAAGGAGACCTCAGAGGCAAAAACGCATGAGGACTCCACAACCATCCACACCACATACTATGCATAGTCCACACACCAGTGTCTCAGAACCACTAAGGCCTAACCATAAACCCAACATATTAGCCATAGGAAACTCCATTGTAAGACACACAGATGCGCCTCTCACCAGGCTGGATAAGGTGAAAGTCACAGTTAGTTGTTTGTCAGGTGCCAGAATCCATCGTATCACACATGCACTCAAGTCTTTCAACAACAGGTACTTTTATGACTCTGTCATAGTCCATGTTGGCATGAACGACTTGAGATGTACCTCCCTGGACTATATGAACAGAGACATGATTGAGCTCACTGAATATGTGTCCCAGGCAGGCATTTCCCTAGCCTTAAGCAGCATTCTACTATCACCCAAAATGATGCCTCAATACAAACAGAAAATGACTGACAACAATTGGCTTAGTTTCTGGTGTCATTCCATGAGGATCCGGTGCCTGACAGCCTGGGAAGATATGATCGACAGACCACAATGCTTTGCTAGAGATGGACTGCATCTGTCTCACTTGGGCTTCAGGCTTCTGGCAAAGGCCCTTTCCTCCCCCATAGTGCCTTTTTTTAGGAAAAGTCTTGAGGTCGATACTACCAACATAAAAATTTAACAAAATGCAAATTAGAGGTCATGCTGCTAAATGCTAGGAGTCTAAACATGAAACTGCACTCATTGCAAGCATTCTTAACCATGGAAGATGTTGACATTTGTGCAGTCACAGAAACCTGGTACAAAGCTGCATAGAGTACCTCAGCCTTACCTGATTACTCATCCTATCATACATTCAGACCCC
This sequence comes from Protopterus annectens, assembly GCF_019279795.1. Taxonomy (NCBI): domain Eukaryota; kingdom Metazoa; phylum Chordata; order Ceratodontiformes; family Protopteridae; genus Protopterus; species Protopterus annectens. The sequence goes on along the minus strand of NC_056732.1, from coordinate 1,020,754,658 downwards.
AAAATGTGGGCAGCAAAGCCAAAGGAGGTGGAGTTTCAATATATATTAAAGACACACATACATCCAGGGTGGTCAAACAGTATGACACACAGGAAACACTCCAGGTGCAGTTAACCATTGACAAGACCCCTATTCAAATTATAGCTAGCTACAGGCCCCCAAATTTGACTCAAGATGCCCACTCCACCTATCTGGACCTCTTAAAATCTATCAAGATTTAACCCTTTACCCTGATCCTGGATGACTTTAATTGCCGAACCATAGATTGGAAAAACTACTCATGCCAGCACACAAATGCCCAGAGATTCCTCAATTTTATCAATGCAAATGCCATGGAACAGCTAGTTGATACCCCCACAAAAGGTGATAATACCTTGGACTTGGTATTAACCAACATGAGTAACCACTGCAGCAGCCCTACAGTATCATCCTCCTGGGTAAGATCCGACCATAAAGTGGTCACTTTCAAAGTCACCATCTTCCCTGATCCCCCTACAGCTAGGAGCAAACAAAAAAATTTCTCCAAAGCTGATTACAACCTCCTGAGGGGATGGTATAAACAACTTCACAACCCCCTCCCCCACTGTAGGAACTGGCACCAATGTCCAAATCTACACCAAAGTACTATACGAGCATTTATATAGATGCATGTAATCAGGAATACCTGACAGGGCAAAATCATCCTCCGCAAGCAAGAGTAAACCTATCTAGGGGACATCTTCAATAAATAAACTATATAACAAAAAGAAAAAATTGCTGTCCAGGACCAAGAAGGAGCAGATGCCCAACTGGAAACAATCTCTACTTAGCCTGAACAAGCAAATAAGAGCACTAATGAAATCCTCTAAAGCCAAGTTTGAGTCCAAATTGGCCACATCTACTAGAGACAATCATAAGGCCTTCTTCACATGTCTACAACCTCAAAGGAAGCACCCAGATCTGTTCAGAACAGGTGGTCAAAGACACCACGTGCACAAATGCTGTAGATATAGCCAATCTACTGGCTGACAGATTCAGTGAAAATATCCCCTCTGTCCAGCCCATCAATAAATCAGGACATCCCCAGTACCTGACCCCCACTCCTTATCTTTAGGGAACATGTCATCACTGCCTTCTCAAAGGCAAAAAAATACTGACTCCATGGGACCCAATAACAACCCAGGCTGCATCCTACATGTACTCAGGCATGAACTTGCAGCACCATTAAGCACTCTATTCAACCAAAGCCTGAGTACTGGCTTTGTCCCAGCTGAGTGGAGGACAGCCACTGTCATCCCTTCACACAAAGGTGGAGTATCCACCGATCCAGGAAATTATAGACCCATCAGCCTAACTAGCATGATCTGCAAGGCCATGGAATGGATTATCATGGACCTCATTAACAGGGACATTGGCAACCTTCAAACACTTGACCCCACAGAGTTTGGCTTTGTCAAAGGGAAGTCATGTCTGTTAAATCTGGTTGACTTTTTTGAGACAGTCACCAAAACCATGGACGAGAGAAAGATGGTCCACACAGCCTAGCTTGACCTGACCAAAGGCTTCAACACTATTCCCTACTTGGGCATAGTAGATAAATTCTCTCAACTAGGCATCAATCCATATGTTACCAGATGGGTAGCAAACTGGCTCACTGATAGAACCCACCTAATCAAAATAGGGGAAGCCACTGCAAGCAGTAAACCCGTGACGAGCGGCGTACCCCTGGGATCGGTCTTGGGGCCTCTGTTATTTGGGATATACTTCTCTGAGGTGCAGACCAAAACCAGTGGGTTATGGCTGACCAAGTTTGCAGATGACTACAAGCTGGGCGCAGTCATCAATTCCCCAAGTGATGTGGATGTTGTCCAAAGGGTCTCACCTAAACAAATGACTGGTGCCAGAAACATGGCCTCAAGCTGAATGCCAAAAAATGCATCATCACCCCCTTTGGGGAGAGTGACATGCCCACATATTAACACATTAATAACGTCCTAAGCACACAATCAGTAGTGAGGGATTGGGGCACCCAGGTTGATAGCAACCTGACTTTTGACCACCATGTTGCTTCCGTTATATGGAAAGCTTTCTACATGGCCCATCTCATAAGTAACGGTATCTCATCAAGGGACAAAGAGGTCATAAAATCCCTGTATTCTTCCCTTATAAGGCCAATTATTGAGTGCAATGCCCCCTTTGGCATGTACCTCCAAAGCACATCCAACAGCTGGAGAGACCACAGAGGTTCCTCACCAGGAGAATCCAGGGCCTCAAATACCTACCCTACACAGATATGCTAAAAACCCTGTCCCTCTACTCAGTTTCATACAGACTCCTCAGAGGTGACCTCTGTCTGGCATACAAAGCAATCTCAGACTGCACCTTGATGGGACCGCTGCATATCCACAAGTCAAGCTCCACTCGAGCAACCCATAAGCCTGACCTCAACCTGGTCTGTGATATCAATAGGACTTGTTGGTGGGACATATTTGTGTCCCAGATACGCCCCCATCTGTGGAATGCACTCCCTCTCCACATTAAGCAGAGCACCTCAGTATCCCTTTTTAAGTGCAACCTGGATAACTGGATGGGAAACAGAAAATACACTCCTGGGATTCCACCTATGTCCGTGCTGGACAGGGGCTCAGGGTGCTGACTTGTCTAAACATGGGCTAAACTCTTGACTAGGCTTATAAGGGCCTCAGGGCCAATAGCCTAGTAACCTCCTATGATCATATGATCTTAAAAACTGTCAAACGCTTCAAATGCAAATTTGTGTTCAATAATGAAACAGATCCATGAAAAACATTATATAGACCAAGAAACTTTGGGCCATTCGGAAAAAGAAGCAACTGAGGAAGTGCTAAAATATAAATAACAAAACCAAGAGATTTCTGAAAGGTATAAAAAACAAACATGGATATGGAAAAAAAGAGAGGTGATAGGGTGTAATATTTATGCAAAGGATAAAGCCAAACTAATTAATACAAAAAAGCAGCTCTAAAGATATTTGAAGAGAAATACGTGCAAAGGCATCCAGATATGGAAACTTTCACAGTACAAAAAATAAGACCAGAAAGGGGAACATAGGTCACAAGATTAGTACAGTAGAAGTTAAACAAATAGAAGCTTGAAGTTATGGAATACCTGTGAAGTGAAGGATTTAGTGTAGAACGTCTAACACAGTTCACACCACAGCATGATAGAAAAAGTCACAAAAAAGGAGAAAAAGGTGGAGAGGGAAAAATCTTAAGAAGTGTGGATATGGGAAAGAAAAATATTTAATATGGTGCAATATTTATGCAAAGAGAAAGTAAAACTAATCATTACAAAAAGAGCGGCTTCAAAGATATTTGAAGAGAAATGCAGGCAAAGGCTTTCGGAAATGGAAATTTTACAATACAAAAAATAAAAAAAGGGGGAAAGGTAGAAAAGTGGATTAGTAATGAAGAAAAATAGAAACTGAATTTATTATCTGTGAAATGAAGGATTTAGTGTAGAAAATCCAACTTTGGTAACATCACCGCATGATAGAACAGTGAGTCCCCAAATTGAGGTAAAACAGGTACAATGGGAAACATCTGATCATTTGCCACATGAAGATACTCTGGAGGCTTCAGTAGAAAACCAGTAAAAAAGTTCATTTGGAGTTGAACAGCAAGGGAAGGAACAGGAAATGGTGGCAACTCTAACACAGCCAATTTTGTGGTGCAATAGTCCAGTGAGTTTCCATATTAAACAGCAACAGATGACACAGTATGCAGTTGAAGAGAATATGCTAGAGGAAGATGGTCTGGAGAATGCCCACAGGAAATGGAGAACAAAGATTGTACACTCAGTTTAGAAGAAAATGAACTAAGGGAAGAGTTGCTTGGTTTAATAACGATGGACAGACATTTTAAGATCGATGAAAGAAATAGATGACTAAAAGTCAGTAAGACCCAAAATGTTACAAGTCTGACAAAACAAATGCACACAGTAATCAAGACTATTAACAGAAATTCATGTGACATAACAGAAGTAAAAAGGATATATTACTCTGCAGCCAAGGGAGCCCGCAGGATTTTTTGCAGGGGGGTGCAAACCCAGAGCCCCACCCACACAGCCCCACCCCCTCAGCCCACACAGCTCCACCCCCACGAAGCCCCACCCCCACCCACGCAGCCCCCACCCCCCACGCAGCCATTACAGGGTCCAATTACTTGGCTATTTCTCCCCAGTTGCAATAAACACTGTTCAAAATTCTCAGTGTGGATACTGTTTTATACTTCACTTCTACAATGATTGCATATTTATAGATTTAATTAGGAATCTGTGATACTTTTTTTACATACCCCATGTTACCATGAACATTGCAACTAACTCAAGGGAACTTTCAGCTGGCAGCCCTTTTGAATTCTGATTAAAAAGGCTTGACTGTTCAGTTCTCTATACTGGAATAATTTCTCATTCATTGCTAATAATCATTTTATTTACTTGGGTGCTAACAGAGTTTTCCTTTTTCCTTTTACCTACCATAAAGACAATGTATTTGTTTTATCTCAAAATACTTCCCTTATTTATTTATAAGTGACTTTGAGCCAACTACTGGAGACTAGTGTTCATTAGCTCAGTATTTCTCATGTAGGACACTAAACTGAGTCCCATGAGCTTGTTCAGATTAAACAGATTTAAATAGATTAGTTTATAACACTAGTGTTCTTTGGCTTCCAAGATTAGCTCTCAGTAACACAAGTTGCTGTTTAAATAAAAGCTGGCATTCTGTGCTCTGAATGCAAGATTCATTATAGCTGTATTTAACAAACTGTGGGCAGTCACTAAATTATGTATATCTTTTAATTAATGCTTAATCAAGCATTTCTTCATAACCCCAACATTGACATAGTTGCAAATCACTTCATCTTTTTATAGATAATTCCAGTAGCCCTAATATATGCACATTATTAACTCTTTTTTCAAGATTAGTTTTACTGAGTGGGCAAGGGAAATGGTTGACCCTCAGTTATATGAAACTGAGTCTGCGTTATCAGTGATGTGAGCAACTTCACTATATGCTCAACTAAAAGCTTTAGACCTTTTTTCTTGACACAGCCATTACAGTATCCTTCCTGTTACTGTGACAAACAAGAGTAGCCATGCATAAGAAGTGTACATATTTATACATAGGATTATAATATATACAGATTGCATTAATTATAATAATTTAATTATATCCCTTCTATAACACAGCACCACTTGTTAGACTGTTTTAAATTTATAGTTTTGAACATTTTTCCAGCAAGCAATGAAACAAAACATACGAACCAATAATGGCAAACTGCCCAGTTCAGAGCATTTCAACCATAAAAGGCCACTCAAACTTCTGTCATTACAATCCATCAATATCAGTCAATGTGCACAATCTCTGCAGAAGTAAAAGTCATCTGAATAATTCCACATTAAAGAGATCTGAAACTAATGAAGTTGTTGTTGCTAGAAAATAACTTTATACTTCAGTGTTTCATCTACAAATTCAATGCCTGCTGCCCTTGAAGAATAAATTGCCTACGTTACATTAAAAAAAATGGTAAGCTGGTATATTGCAATAGGGAATGGGTTCTAAGCTGAAAAACAAGTTCATAGTTATTAGGCGTCCCATCCAAAGGAGGACAGTCAGTACTGCAGCACTCCATCCCCCTTAAAATACAAATCTACATGCTGTGGGAGTAGAACCTATAGCCCTCTGCATCAAGATGCAAGTATGCTTCCTGCTGTGCTACTAATATTGCGTTAAAATTCTATACCACAATAATGATACCATTTGCTAAACAAAATAGTTGCACGTTTTAAGCAGACTTTGCATGAGCAGCAGTAAACTTCTCTTCCCTTGAAGCTCACAATTCCTTGAAAATGCACTTGAAAATAAATTCCACCTGCTAACTCTTAACGAGGGCACTTTACTCTCTCTCACACACCTCAACCTTTTAGTGCAAGAAATCTGGACAAAGCCCAACATAAAAGGGGCAGATTATAAATATTGCTCTCATGAACTTAGAACATTGCTAGAATAACAGGATGTTAGTATGCATTTTTCTAAAATATATGACATCTAAAACTCAAATGTCTGTCATTATTTAGCAACTTCAATCCTTTTTAGGAGGAATATGGGGACAAAATCTGGACATTTTGCAAAAACCTGGACAGCTGAGGGTATGCTACCTCCTTCTTATACAGACACACATACACACTTGGCTATTTTGTCTTCTGCTACTGATTAAGGTTACAAGTACAACTTCAGAAACTCCACCAGAGGTTTTCTGCAACTTAGCCCAGCAGCTTAAGCAGTGAACGAAGCAACTTAGCCCAGCAGCTTAAACAGTGAATGGAGCAACTTAGCCCAGCAGCTTAAACAGTGAACGGAGCAATTTAGCCCAGCAGCTTAAACAGTGAACGGAGCAATTTAGCCCAGCAGCTTAAACAGTGAATGGAGCAAGCCCAGCAGCAGTTTCATAACAAAAATACATGGCAGTGCTTACAGTGTGACTCTGGCAGCAAGTTTCATAAATAAATGGCAGTCCTGGATGGTATACTTTTGATAACACCTGCATTAACAGTTCTCTGCAAATGTGAAGACCGTATTTTCTTTAATACGTTCCCATACATGTATACATACTTGCTTCTTTATGCTTTCGTTTTCAAACTAGCTTGCTGCACAGTGGTAAGTCTAGGCACTAAACGAAAGGGTAAAAAGGTCACACACACAAATTATTCACTAAACACAGCAAGAGACAGAGCCAAGCTAAAGTTTTCACTACCTGATAAAATTCTTGTAATGCAGGCCCTTAAAATATAAGCAAATGACCCCATAAGGAACTGATGTGTTTCAGCAGCACAGCTTCTGAATGCCCATGACATTTTCCTTTTTCAAAGGCTTAAAAGGTACTTTAAGCCAATAAAGCTAAACTCCACTAGCTGTGGATTTGTATGGTTTACACTTCTAATTGACCTCATTGGCACAGCATAAGTAGAAAGCTTGGCTACAGTTAAAAATACATTTTAAACCAAGCTTGACCTCATAAACATCAAGAAGCCTACAAAATATCTCAATTAAGATCCAAACCAATGTGTAGAAAGATCATACAAACAACAAGGCAGTAAAAAACTGCAAGAAAAACTCAACCAAACTGGAATTTCACACTCCTAAGTCTCACATCAGCTTCTCCTATCGCTAATCCTGGCATGTATTAGTTGCTACTGTCTTAGAAATGCTTCAGAAACAATTCAGTCTAGAGTATAAACTAGCATTTTATTTTTACTTGTTTGTAATTTGGGGGGAGGAAGACTTTTTTAATGTATGTTGACCTTAATTTGCCCACTTAACCTTTTTTGTACCATTTCTCTACTAATTAATGGCATGGTGAAATTCAGCAGTTGGTCTAAATGTTGCGGTAGTAGTTTTAATTAATTCTTACTGGCAACAGCTAAGCAAGACCGAACTGTAAACATGCTGATGCACCCCTTTTCTAATCCACAATGCTTTGTGGCCACCACCCGCTAGACAAAACTTAATATGCTTATTAATATTTTGACCAAATGCATTTCTCTTAACTATAACATAAACCAAACCACTCTTGCTTTAGGTATTTAACACAACGAAAAGGTGGATCTAAATTTATTTCCATTTAAAACCAGTACAGCCATGCTGGTAGGATTACAGGCATTGTATAGTCCAGGCAATGCACAAGCATTCATTCTCTGTGGTTATACAGGATTCTTCCCTGGGCTGAAGTATGTAGCTTAATAGGTTGTTTTTCTTCCTCTGACAAAATCTGACTAAGTACAGTTCCCACTTCATAACTGGAAGCATCTTCCCTGACAATTAATTCTTGACTATAATCAGGGCTGGCTAGTACAGGGGTCCTCTCAAAACCTCATTAAACTTTAGAAATGCCTACTAAAACACTGTATACGAGGCCAACCTTTTTTCTGTTAAAGTTTATCAGGGAGTCTTATAGCTGTGAACAGTATCCCAGTGTCTCTAGGAATGTCCTCAGTTGTTTCTTCCTAGCTGGGGTAAGCCATACTTCAGTAATTTCAGCCTTGGAGGTTCTGGCCCAATCATTCTAACACCCACTCTGATACCAAGATAAGGTACCTCTGCCATACTTATCTGACAATCACTATCCTTGGGAGTCAGCCCTGTCTCTTGCAGTATATCCAGCGCTTCACCAGCATGCTAAACATATTCTGTCCATGAACAGCTATAGATGGCAATGTTATCCATGTAAATAAAGGCATAATCTCATGCTCTTATTTGTATGAGCTGTATTAGCCTTTAGGAGTTAGTTGGGAGATTCTTCATTACATAGGGCATTTTTCTGTAAACTTGTTTAATCCAAATCAGTGACGTATATTGAACTCTCCCTAATTTCAGGTGTCAAAGATACCTGCCAGTAGCCATTAGAGAAGTCAATAGAGGTTTGGTATATTTATCCCCACAACCTTCTGCCTCCTGTTTGGCAGCTCTGCTATATAGTTAACATCACACACTTTTTTAAAATGGTGAAACGACTCTCCCTGGCTGCCTGCACATTAATGTGTCTAACAAGAATAAATGCCATCAACTGCTGCACAATAGAATACTCTCTAGCTCTGGCTGTCTTGCCTTAAATGTGTCTTTGCTGCTCTTGTGTCAGTGACAAGTAGCCTTGGGCTGCCACAATGAATTTCTGAAGCCCAATATTGAAGTTCTAGATATACTTCACAACAGATTATTTGTGGGAATTGCACTCACCCAACAAATCATCATGAATTATATCCTGAGGGACCTCGCTCTGTGATCATGAGGGTGAAAAACCTGCAGACTGGTGGGCACCTTCCCTATAAAGAAAGAGAGTATGATATATATAGATTTTAAATGCGTTACTCATGATGCTTCCACACACACGACAGCATGGCTGACATAACCTTGGCACTACTATCTAAAAGTATTTGTCTCCATTCACCATAGCTATTAATGCCTTGCCAGTGCAACATGATCCAAAATCTTGGTTAGGGAATGGCTGAATCTGGTTGATAATTACTTCAAAAGCAGATGACAGACGCTGATGCTGCTTGCATAGAATGAAAAAAGCTTGACTATGGCCCAGGTGACTTAAGTTCAAGGTTTGTGCTTGACAGCATAGTCAGAGAGGATAGTCATGTCCATTTAATGGAAATAGGGGAGTGGGCACACTCAAGGGTACATACATGTGAGTTGATATTCCTGGTGGATACCAGGGGTGCAGTCATTCCACTCATCCTGTGGCAAGGAGTGAGGAGCAGTTCAGCGCTGATGCCCCTTTTACACTTTATCCATTGGCTGTCACTAGTGGGAGTGCACAGGGGTAGGGCATAACAAAAAAATAGATAGAGGAACATATTTTATGTGGCTGTGGGCACTGTTATGGCAAAGCAGTGAGTACACTTGAAATAAAAGAGATCACTAGGTATAAGTAGAAATGCTTATTTGTACTGAGCATCCTTCTGGATATGTGATGCAGTGATCTTCTAACAATGAACCTGCAGCTGCTGATCAGGATTATCCAGGTTTGATCCTTCATGATCTCCATAAGATAGTCAGCAAAGGCACAGTTGTCTAAATCAAGTTATGATTCAAATGTTAAGCATGATATGAAGGGGAAGCAAGCAAAACATATGGAAAATTTGCTAAAAATTTGTGACAGAGTTATACAGTTGAATGCCATCCTTCTGCAATAAAATATTAGTAGAGGTTTAGAAATTAGATCAGAAAGTATGTAGGACTGTCACAGAAGAGGCCAAGGTCTTGTCAAAAGTCCCGTAATGCACTGGATCTCTTCCTCTCCACATATGTGCACGATGAGGGAAGAATGCTTGGCAAATGTGAACATTTAGTTCAGCTACGTGTGTTTAGAATCTGTGTAAGAGGCTGATAGATGACATTAATCACCACTGATGGGCTGCTAAAATGTCTGGGAACAAGACTCCTACATGTGAGAGAGGCTGTTGCTGAGTAGCATGTGATTGGTCTGAGTAGATGATAGACATGTGGTATTACATGATCCTCCTCTGCTACAATGTCTGGGAACAAGACTCCTACGTGTAAGAGAGGCTGTTGCAGAGTAGCATGTGACTGGTCTGAATAGATGGTAGACATGTGATATTACATGATCCTGCCAAGATTGGACAAATGCTGGTTAATTTAGTATTTTGATAGCCAGCACTGTCCATATATATGTTTCTTCACTTTAAGTAGAAAAGAAAAAATTAAATACTAAATGTTGCAGTATGATCTTTATGGATCCAGTCAGAAATAAGTTAAAATGGTGTAGAAAATGTATCTTGAAGGCCAATGCTTGATGACAATATTGCATATTTCCCTTTACAGTCAGTGGTGGAGCATACAATGAAGTCACTATATAAAGTTGCACACCTATACCATGGTGATGTCATAGTATGTTCTACCACTGTCTGTAAAGGAAATGGCTGGAAATAATCCACTGTGGTTCTCTTATCTAAGCATTGCCATCTCACAATCTTCAGTAATTGTTCTTGTGTTGCATTACTTTCTTCTCTTTAAAATATAGAAGAAAGCAAACGTAAACAGCTACCTGACTGTCTACTCAAATACTCACATACAGACAGTGCACAATCAACTTGAATTTAGGTCAGACCAGGGAATTAGCATAGCTCTTTTTGACATTATCAAATATATCTGCTGTCTACTCAGCTCTGGAAACTGTTGACACTATATTTCTGAATCTATCGAAAGTGTTTGATGCTGTATCATACAACAATTTCTTATTGTCTTACAAAAGCTTTGGTCTCTCAGACAGTGCAAATAGATGGTTCACAGGTATTTAAATGACAGAACCCAAGTTGTAAAACAGAAAAGTACCACATCAGAATAATGTTCAATTATTGTCGGAGTCCCACAAGGTTCTGTACTTAATTCATAACTATTTAATATATCTATGAATATTACATCTGATAATATCGCCAATCATACCTCTCAATCTCTTAGAGCAAGAAATCTAGTCAAAGCCATAAATGAAAGTGGGACAAAGGCACAAAAATAGGGACATTTTTTTAAACATTGCTCTTCAAACTTATAAAGTAGATTGAATAACAAGTTTTGCATTAGCATGAATTTTCTGAAGGGTATGAAATCTGAAACTCAAATGCCTGTCATTATTTTCTAACTTCAATTTTTAATGATTTGTTACAAATTTGCCAGAAAAAAAAAAATTTTATGAAAAACATACCAAAAACATGAGTCAAAAATCTGAACATTCTGCAAAAATCTGTAAAGTTGAGAGGTATGTTAAAGTAATGCTATATAATGTGCAGATTATTCCACCATCACAGTTTCCAGTGAATTCCTAAAATTGTCAATCACCTCTTACAAAATCCTTCTGCACATTTGAATTCCAGTTAAATAGCATACACCTTCTCTTAAATAAATCTGTTTTTCTCTCCAAAATAACAGTCTGTACTAACATCTCCAACTACACCAAACCTGTTTCATGACTCCATCATTCCTAACAACACACGCTCAATAAATATTACCTGAATTAATGCCATACTCTTTGGGTACGTGGATTCAGATTACATGGTCAACCCTCAGCAGTTTTATTAAATTCAACATTTATAGATAAACAGCAATTCGCAAGAACAACCTCACTCTAAGCAAATATGCAGGGCAAACATCTGTAACATACAAAGCAGGATTCTTTTCCCACATTCATTTTCCATGCTTCCATCAATGGCCCGTCCTCCTGATTCCCTTCTGTTAAACTTTATGAATCCTACAGCATAATTGCTCCATTTGCTTCTGGACATAAATGTCAACCCCACCACTGTATTTCACTTAAATACATTTACTGGCCTGAGCTCAGCTACTTCCTTACTTCTAAAAACTGATAAAGAGCAAAACTGCAAACTTTAGCAATGAATAGATAAAGAGCAAAACTGCAAACTTTAGCAATGAATAGATAAAGAGCAAAACTGCAAACTTTAACAGATAAAGAGCAAAACTGCAAACTTTAACAGATAGTTATTCATTGTTACTTTACTTCTACCAAACTATTCACGGTCCAAAGAATATTTTACAAGCCTTAGATGAACATTCTTAGCTAATAATATCACATGAATATCCCCTCCTTCATCACTCAGGCTACATGTCATCATGTCCACATAATAATAATCAATATGTCTGCTGAAATACAGATTAATTAACACAATGTTAAAATCTTTACTTACAAGTACATGGAATACAGAGCAGTAGCACCCATCCCTTTCCTGTGTCACATTAAAGTATTTTTTAAATTGTAACTCCAGTCCTAACCCTCAGGGAACCTTACTGTGTGCGACTCTCTGGCAGGCTGGCAGCAATAATGTGATTCCCTTCCCGCGCAGGCTTCTGTTTAAAATTCATGCGACGCACGCATGACTGTTGTGTCCTTCTGACTCCTAAAACCGGTCTTTGCAGCTGAACGCACAAAAGACGAAAACAGGTCGCAACTCGCAAACACTTGTTGCGTCTGTGCAACTGGATGGGTGCAAAGGGCGTTCTTAAAGAGGAACGCCCTTTAAAAAAAAAAACTTTTTTTTTTTAAATTAAACTAAAATCAGCCGGTTCCAGGGGGGTGCAAGTGCACCCCCTTGCACCTGCCTGCGGGCGCCCTTGCCTGCAGCTAAATTAATAACAGATAATTCCTGGGATTCAATAAACTCTGTGCAGGAATAGCACTATTCCTGCATGGAGTGGTTCATCTCCATATAGCACAGCAGCGCGCCTTGCATATTCATGAAGGCGCACTGCTGTTTAACCTACACGGACACGAACTGTGAATGGAGTGCAGGGAGTGTTTAAGTAGTGTACGGACATTGAACATGCCCCCTGCACTTGTAAAGTGCTGTACGGCACTTTCTAGTAGGATCTGGCATAATATTAGAGAATTACTTTAATATTATGCCAGTATTTCAGTGTCCGTGGACACTGAAATGAAATAAATGATCATTTCAGTGTCTGCGGACACTGAAATACAGACAGCAGTAGGAAAGCAATACAGGGGTTGTGTGACAGGTTCTGTGACACACCCCCTGCATTGTAAAAGTGCTATACGACACCTCCACAACCTGCTAAAGCAGAAAATGTGTACAAATGCACAAATAATGGGGGATAAATCCCTGAAAAGCGACACATCATACATATTGCCCTCACAAACGTAGAAAGGTGATAGAAAACAGGTCATGCCTTAGCATGAATTAATGAAGGATAGAAGTCTGAAAGCAAATGTATGCCAATATTCCCTGACAGCAGTTCATGTGGACAAAGGCACAAATAATGGGGGAAAAAACAAAAATAGGGACACTTCTGAAAAATTGCCCTCACAAACTTAGAACATTGATAGAAAATAGGATATGTATTAGCAGAAATCTCTGAAGGATAGAAGCCTGAAAGCCAAATGTATGCCATTATTTCCCGATTGCAGTCCTCAATGACTTGACCGAAAGTACAGTTGTGTACACTTACCATAAATGTAGATGTTTGAGTGTATTCACTGTTGCAGTCATCACACTTGCATTATCTGCCTGCAGGTAGCCCTCAGTCAGCCCAAATACCAGAGTCTTAGTATTTCTGTGTCGGATGCTGTCGCTTCTTCCATGACGTCAGGTCGTCGGGGGTATAAAACAGGCAGCCAATGCCATTACATCAGTTTTTCTTACCCCAAATGTCAGGAGCCCACAAATAGGGAGCTGTTATATGGTGGGGAACACCACCAGTAAAAAGTAAATACCAATGCCATTAGGAATGGCCATAGAGAGGAGAGGTAGAAAGATAGAGAAAGCCAGGGGGCTGGAGGGAGGGAAACCAGGACTGCAACAGTGAATACACTCAAAGATCTACATTTATGGTAAGTGTACACAACTGTACTATGTTCTTCATGTTGCATTCATCACACTTGGGTAGATTCCCAAAGCAGAGGAAGGGTGGAGTCAGTCAAGAAGTATTAGGGCTGGCTAGTAGGCCTTGCAAGACTGCTGTAGCAAATCCAGCCCTGGATTTAGAAAAGATAGTTAAGTGGTAATGCTTGGTGAAGGTGTGTACAGAACTCCAGGTTGCAGCTTCCAGAATGTCCCTGGTAGGGACTCCCCTGAGAAATGCTGTAGAGGTGGAAGTAGCCCTAGTGGAATGTAGTCTGATCCCCTGTGGGTTAGGTTTTCCATGGTGGTTGTAGCAGAAATTGATGCAGTGTGCTATCCTTTTGGAAATGGTTTGCTTTGAAATGGCCTTACCCTCTGCCTCTGTAGCAAAGCTGACTAGCAGCTGGTCAGATTTTCTGAAAGGATTAGTCCTGTCAAGGTAGAACCTGAGCTGTCTGTGCACATCCAAGGAGTGCAGAATCCTTTCCCCTTTATTCTGAGGATTAGGGAAGAAGGTTGGCAAATGGATGGATTGGACACCACCTTAGGCATAAAGGACTGGTTAGTCCTGAGGGAAACCCTGTCAGCATGGAAAATAATGAAGGGTTCCACAGCCATCAGTGCCTGTAATTCAGACACTCTTCTTGCTGAAGTTATGGCTAAAAACAAGGCTGTTTTCCAAGAGAGGAATTTTAACTCAGCTGAGGCAGCAGGTTCAAAAGGGTTGCGTGAGCTTTTCCAGTACAAAGTTAAGGTCCCAGGCAGGGGGTGGGTGCTCTCCTAGGGGGCCTTAAGTTGTTAGCCCCTCTCAGGAACTGTTTGATGAGAGGGTGAGAAAAAAGAGGTGACTCAGTATTATACTGAGCTGAGATGGCAGAGGCATGAATCTTAATGGAGGAGAAGGATAGGCCTCTGTGGAGTAGCTCTGCTAGGTAATCCAAGATTAGAGATAAGCAAGGCACTGCTGTGTCCTTCCCTTGAGACTGATTCCAAGAACAATACATTTTCCACTTTCAGCATAGGATTTCCTAGTACTAGGCCTTCTGGCTTCAAGAATGATGTCCAGCACCTCTTTGCTGAGGGTTGCTGGTGGGGTATTCAAGGGATAAGCCAGGCTGTAAGGTTTAGGGTTTGCAATTGTGGATGCAAAATCTGTCCCTCCTGCTGAGACAGCAGGGTAGGAGTCTGGGGAAGGTGCCAGGGTGGCACTGTTGTCAGGATGCGTAAGAGTGGGTACCAGTGTTGGCATGGCCAGTCGGGCAATAAGAATTGCCCTTGGCATGTCCTGTTTTATCTTGAGTAGTACTTTTGAGAGAAGGCGCAGAGGGGGGAAGTCATAAATTGACAGGTTTTCCCATAGAAAGGATAGGGCATCCACCTTCCAGGTCCTGCTGTGAGGGTTCCTGGTGCAGTATTTGCTCAATTGGTGGTTCTCGGGGTAGGCAAAGAGGTCCACCTCCGGTGTCTCCCCACCTCTGGATCAGAGGGTTGAAAGTGTTGGGCTCCAATTTCCACTCATGTGTGTCTAGGAGATTTCTGCTTAAGTCGTCTGCCAGTGAATTTTGTTTGCCTGCCAGGAATTGAGCTTGTAGATGCACTTGGTTGCTCAAGGCTGTGTTCCACAGGGCCATGGCTAACCTGCAGAGTGGGTAAGAATGGGTTCCCCCCTGCTTGTTTATGTACCACATAACTGTGTCTGTTTTTATAAGCAGTTGTCCTGGAAGGATTAGGTATTTGATGGCTGTCAGAGCATTCTGTACAGCTATCATTTCTTTTTGATTGATGTGCAGGAGAATCTGGCCTGGGCTCCAGTGGCCCTGAATGCATTTGCCTACCATGTGAGCCCTCCATGCATAGTCTGATGCATATGTTGTCAGGGTTTGGGCGGCAGGGGTTGAGTGAAAAGCAGTCCCTTGTTGTGTTTGCATGCTTCTGCCCATAAAAGAACTCTGCCCTTAGACAAGGTATGATAGGAATGACTGTTTCCAGGTCCTGAGAATGTTGGCACCAAAGACTTTTTAAATACCACTGAAGTTTCCTCATATGCAGTCTTGCATATGGAATTAGCAGAATACATGAGGCTATGAACCCTAGGGCTTGCAGTATTTTTCATCCAGAAAGCTGGGTTCTGGTGGCCATTTGTTTTAAGTAATTTGTCAGATAGACTGTTTTTTCTGAAGTGAGAAATGCCATCTGGGAAGTTGTGTCCAAGCTTGCTCCCAGGAATACACTCTTTTGACTGGGTACCAGTTGTGATTTCTTTTCATTGATGGTGTACCCCAATGAAGTGAGAAGGCTTTTTACAAATGCCAGGTGCTGAAGTAGCAATTCTTGACTGTCTGCCTGAATCAGGCAGTCGTCTAAGTATGGGAAAATTTGGATATTTCTCTAATGGCTGGAGTTAGGCACTTTGTGAATACCCTGGGTGCAGTAGATAAGCCAAAGGGAAGTGCAGAGAACTGATAATGCATAGAGCCTGCCCTGAAATGTAGATATTTCTTGCATGACTCCCTTATGGGGATGTGCAGATAAGCTTCTTTTAAGTCTAGAGTGACTAACCAGGCATCCTTGGCTAGCATAGGGAGAAGCTGTTGCATTTTGGGATCACCAGAACGGTGTTGAGAATTGAAAAATCCAGGATTGAGTGCCAAGAGCCCTCTTTTCTGGGCACCAGGAAAAGTCTGGAGTAGAAACCCTGACCCCTTTGCTCTACTGGAACAAGTTGAATAGCTCAGATATTGAGCAGGGAAGTACTTGCTTTTGAGCCTCTGCCTATTGGTTTGGAGGAAGGTCTGGAAACCCTCTTGGGGTTGGCAGTGAATGGAAGTAGAATTTGTACCCCTGGGATACAATGTTTAGGACCCATCGGTCCTGAGTAATGGACATCCAATTTTTTGCATGAAGGGCAAGTTTTCCTCCTAGGGGCACAAGTAATTAGGCATGGCTGGGATGGATAACTGAAAAGTCATTGTGAACTTTTTCTATAAGGGGGTGGCTTACCACTCCTTGTTTTTGGGGTGGGGGCACTCCATTGTTTAGACCTCTGCATACCCTGAGACTGTAGTCTGGGTGGCATGTTCCCCCTGGGTCTGGTCTGGGAAGGCTTGGAAGGGGCTGGAAGGGACCAGGTTTTAGAAGGCCAATGCCTACTGAAGCTAGGTGTTTGCATTTGTAAGAATTATTTGACAGTTTGCATAGATTTAGCTTTTTCTTCCATCTTTTTAAGAACTTCTTCTGCTTTGGTGGCAAACAAACGGTCCTTATTCAAAGGAGCATCTAGTAATTTGGATTTGACATGATCTGGCCAAGCATGCCTTCTTAGTACAGACCCAGTGACTGCAGCCCTGCAAGATGCTTCTAGGGCATCAAAGCCACACTGCAAAGTATGCTTACTAACTTGGTTTGCAGAATACATTAGCTCTTGTAAATCTTTATTTTCTGCACCATCTGGAAATAGTACCATTTTTGTTTAATTAGTTCCATAATATGTTTCTGGTACTTCAACATGTGAAACTGGCAATTCAATGCCCTGATGGCAAGAGTTGCAGAGGTATATACCTTCTTACCCCATCTGTCTA
This sequence comes from Protopterus annectens, assembly GCF_019279795.1. Classification (NCBI taxonomy): domain Eukaryota; kingdom Metazoa; phylum Chordata; order Ceratodontiformes; family Protopteridae; genus Protopterus; species Protopterus annectens. The sequence goes on along the minus strand of NC_056732.1, from coordinate 1,020,737,172 downwards.
AAGCTCTGGAATCCCTGCCCGAAGGGGTAGGATTTTTGGCTGTAGTAGCCTTAATACCTTTAGGTCCCTGGGAAATGGTCTCTGGATATGCAGTGGGATTCTTGAAGAGAAATATGTGGGAATCAGGTACTTTGTAGTACCTGTCAGGTTTCCTAGGGGCCAGGGTAATGTATCTGGAGTAATACTGAATTCCATAAAAACATCATCTACAACATCCATGACAGGGGGTATAGCTAGAAGCCTGTGCTGAGGCAACTCTAAAAATTCTCTGAGTCTCTTTTTGGACTGAGGGAAGTCTTGGCATTCCCAGTGGAAATGCTCTCTTAAAGTATGCAAGGTTTCACCAAAAGAAACCTCCTCTGGAGGAGAGGCAGAGGGGAATGGATTCCTCTGCATCTGAATCCTCATAGGCTGATAAGGGCATGTGCTTATAATCAGAAGGGTCAGAATCATTGGACTCCTGCTCTGTAGAATCAGAAAGAAACTCAATTATTTGTCTCTTAGCATGGGAAGGCTGGCTTCCCCTAATTAGGGTAATAAGGTCTTCAGACATTCTAAACATTTGTTTTTGTGGCATGGGAGCATGAGCATGCACTTTGGTCATCAGTTTTCTAGGAGTAGTGCGTACTATGGGCCTAAGAAACTTGGTCATTTTGGCTAAAAATGAATTTGTCGGATTGATTCAAACATTGGAAGGACAGAATGAAGCCGGTGCCTGCACAGCGGCTGCGGACCAATCCAAGGTAGAGACATCCACAGGTTCCATAGTCAAAGAAGCATCTCGCGGCATACCGAACTCTGAATGGGTCTCAGCAGAGGCCTGTGAATCCATAGAAGTGAGCGTCAGGGGCTGCAGAGGCACCTCAATGAGTACCAGCAGACTGGTGACTAGCTTAACAGAAGCATCGTCGGCACTTTTGGACCTATGCGGTCTGTATCTGTCTTTATCTTTATGTTTTTTTGGAGGATAGGAAATCGGATGGCTTATCAAAGCCATTTTGGAATACGGAGAATGAGAGCGAAAGAATTTAGCGACAAAGATAGCCCGATGAATGGTTCTGCTGTTAAACAAGGCACAAAACTAACAGCGAGGGACGTCGTGGTCTGGGCCTAAACAGGTGACGCAATAAGAATGAAAATCTCTGTGAGGTATTTGCTTTCCACAAGCAAGACAATTAACCTTTTCTGACATTGGTCAGAGCAAGAAAAAAGGATCCCAATGGGGTAATTAGCTTTAGAAGAATTCAGGATTATAATTAAAAAAAAAAGAAAATTTCAGGTAGCGGCCAACCGGCACTTGTAAACTGCTTCTGCTTCAGGCTCCTCCTCGGCAAGAAAGACTGATGTAATGGCATTGGCTGCCTGTTTTATACCCCTGATGACCTGACATCATGGAAAAAGCGACAGCATCCGAAGCAGAAATACTAAGACTCTGGTATTCGAGCCAACTGATGGCTACCTGCAGGCAACTAACCTAAGTGTGATGACTGCAACAGTGAAACACGAAGAACATCACCACAATATTCACTTATATAACATAATAATAATATTATAATTTTTTTTCTAGGCTAAGGAACCGTAGCTAAGCAGCTGTGCATGTTATGACCCTCCTCTTACCATAGCTTAAACATCCCATAGGAGATAAATACAAATATACAGGTTAATTTTCCAAGCTGAGATAGTGTAGTGGTTAGAGTCCTGGCTTCAGATGCATGTGTTCACAGGTCGAGTACCAAGACAAGCAACTTATTTTTATATGGTAAAGTAGTGTTAAAATTATTTCTGTACACTTAAATTACATAGCAACTGGTTTTTTTTGTCAACCAGGGTAGTGTAGCTGATGTACAATGTAAGTGTGAGTGCATATAAGATGTGAAACCACCCATGAACACACAAGTCTCCTATACAGTGTAGTCACACCCCTTGCCAATGTAAGAAAAGCACATAGAGGGATGTCATGTAAAGTATATCATATACACTTAATAAATGAAGTCAGACCTCCGATATATTTAAAAAATTAAAAGTGAACAATGGTTAGCAATGCTCAGCCATGCTTAGCAAGTGTAACCATTGCTAAGACGTGAATGCTAAGCAGCAGGTAGCTTAGCTAAGTGGATTTGCACTGTGTTAAACATTGCTCAATGACTTCCCCTTTAAGCAGTCTTAAAACCGGCTTAGTGGATTTGTGCACTGCTTAGCGGAGCGTAACCTTTTCAAAATGGTCCAATGACAGCAAAGAGTGGAAATATCACACTATTTAAATGGCGCAGGGGGGAATACAGCCATAATCTGTTATAGTTCATCTGTGCAGATACAATGGTTGGTGTAGGAGAGGGAGTGGGCTTTCAGGCACAATGCTGGAGCATTCTGGAGTTGAGGGTCATGGTTGAACTCCAAGTTTAAAACCATGAGGAGGGACTGCTGCAGGGTCAGTACCAGCCCTCCCAATACAGCCTTCCCAATACAAAGCAGATGCCTGGGACTGTCTTGCACATGACCTCACCAGTGTTACTGGCATCCCCCGGACTGGTACGTAGGTACGGCACCACTATGCCGACCTAAAACGTAGGAAGGGGGCACTCTTGGACCAGTGGATCCAAGATGGATGGGACCAGAATGCTCCAGTAGTGTGTAAGTGTCACTATCAAGTAGTTTGTAGCAAATATTAGCCTGAGAATGTGATAGATAGATATGTATAATGTGTGTTTTTCTCCTCTACAGCTGCAGCAGAGAGGGCTGCGAACATGGAAGCCCATGGTGACAGACTGCTGAGGCTGCACCAACATGCTGGTAAGTACAAATCTATTTTGCAGTATTTTGTTAAAATAGCTAAGGAGTACATTGCTTACTGCTAGTAGGCATACTGTTACTGTGTGAACTGAATAAAAAAAAGGTATGACTGACGAATACTGAAGTACAGTAAAGATCTTTAAAAAATGTTGTGTTTATTTTGGTATGATGTTGTAGACATTTGTAGAATGTATACAGGTTCTTCACAGCAAATATGGCTGTGACAGCATACATTACCTGAGGTGCATTTGTGAACAAGCTGTTAGGAGAAACCGTAGATGGTGTAACTGTAAAACGAGATATAAATGAAATGTGAAATATATACTGCACTAAGCTCTAAACCCTGAATAGTAATATGGAAAGTATCAATGTGTGTACTATGCAGCATTTGCCTTGTGTCAACCTTTGCTTTCCAGGTTATAGTAATCCAAAGGAGTAATGCACAGTACAATAACTATCTGTAATGCATGCGTCACAGAAGTACAAGTTCAGACTGTCTAACCAAGAGATTATTAGGCAGAAATCATTGAAACAAGAAACAGCAGTCCTCCAGTAACTCAGTGTGATGAAAAATTGCTTAGTTGTTAATTTTGCACACCCAGGCATGGTTCAAATCCAGGGAATGGTACTAAGATGTGTGCATATCTACAAACAAGGAATCAGGAATAAATGTAAAAGCAGTCAGGTAGTGTTAACAGATATTTTCCCCACAGGTTTTACAGGTAAGTAAATGTTGCCAGTAGCTGTATGAAGGGTATACTAATAAACTGTGTACAACTGTTCAATTGTCCCACCACATGCCTGCAAATGACAGCAGGGTAGGTACATACAATATGCACTCTTCCCAAATCATACCTCTCAACTGTACAGATATTCACTGAATTTCCAGACATTTGCCTCAGATTTGTGGTCCATTTTACATAAAGTACTGGTGTCATGGAAAATCAGTGACAAACCATTACAGACTGAAGTTAGAAAATAATGATAGACATACAAGTGTCAGATGTCATATCCATCAGAAAATTCATGCAAATACAAAACCTGTTATTTTATCAACTTTCTAAGTTTGTAAGAGCAGTATCTAAAAATTGTCCATATTTATGGGCCTTTGTCCCACTCTTATGTATGGCTTTGTCCAGATGTCATGCTCTAAGAGGTTGAGAGGTATGTTTTCAATACATGTCTCTCAAGTGTCACGCTGTCATGGCTAGTGGTCACTGCTGCAAATAATCCTGGACACATATAGGAAACCAGATGACTTATGCCAGTAGCACAGTCACATAACAGCAGTTCAGGGTACCCCTCCTGTGCCAGATATGTAACCCTGACATGTATGAGTCCCCTCTAGTCATGTACCCAAAGTTGTCACAGTTTGCCTCATACCATTCCATGCTGAAAGTTTAATAGGTATGTTTGTACTACAGAAGCTATGGCCATAGGTAGATGTAAAGTGAGGACAGACCCATAAAGTATTGACCAGTACTGTTGTGGAAAATAACATAAACAGTTGTTAATGGATTTTCTGACTCTCCCCCCATCTGCATCAATAATTATTCCTAATATACTATGGGTGTGTTGTGATCCAACCAAACTGTTGGGACTTGTGTTATATTATTGTTAATATGTTTGATTGCTTGCATGTTAACATATCTTGTTCAAATACCATTGTTGGTAGCCTGTTGTCATCAATGTTACTGGCATGCTGTTGTGATGCATACTGTTGCTCCATTTATGCATGTGTTCTGTTTACTCTGCAACTGTTTCAAATCTGTTTTATGGGGCTAATTGGAATACCCATGCATGCTGTTATAACTAATCTTGAAATGTATTGTTCATGATTAACCAACATATTTTGTAAAACCTCAGTGTGTTTGGGAAGGCAGATCCCAGTGGATCCCCCTGTCCCACCTCATCTGGCCATAGCACCGGGTCCTAGCATGTATGGGACCCAACCAGGATTTCCCTCGTCTGCTGGTCCTGCACCACCTTTAGATGGAACTGCTGCAGGGGACGGGGCCCTTTCCACCCCTGAGAGCAGGCGCGGACAGGAGGCTATCACCCACAGCCAGGTCTGGGGTTTAGTGCACAGCACCCTTCAATATGACTTTGGAGAGCAGCTGCACCAGATTGAGGGCTGTCTGGCACACCTCAAGGGGCAGACTGCCTCTCCTGTCCAGTCCTCAGCACAGCCACCTTTGGGGCTGTGAAGCTGCAGTGGTGACTGTCCATGGGTGGGGATCTCAGTCTCACTGTAACCATACGGGGGCCCATGGGCATCATATTCCCAACCACCCTCCCCGTCAAATGTGTTTACCCTGCCTCATGTGTCATATACCACCCCTGTCTGCTGTCTAGTCTACCCAGACGTACCTACAATTTTCCCCAACATCCCACTCTCACCTTAAAAAAAAAAAGAAAGGGGCATTTGTTCCAAAAAAATATATCGCCCCATACATAGCTGTCCATTTCGCACATGTGCCCACTGGACACATGTAATCTGGTCCAACTGGCTTGACAACACATTTCTGTTGTCCTCATCCCTCTCTCTGGGGTTTGTGTGTCCAAATTCACCTCCAAATTCTGTACAAATGCACAGCTGTTGCTGTATAAGAAATGGAGCTATGGATGTTCCCAGGGGTGGCTTGTGCTATTGGAATGCAGCCCCCCAGCTGTAAAAAGAAAAGAAAAAATGAAATAAAAAGAAAAGAAAAGAAAAAGAAAAATGAAATAAATAAAAATGATAGTGAGTCCTGGAACTCTGCACATGCATGCTCGGCATTCCCAGAACCCCACGCATGCATGCCAGAATCCGGACTGCTATTTAACCAGTCCGGATTAGAAAGAAGGCATCAGACTACAGAGATGCCCACGGTCTATGTGGTTACAACTGCATAGACTGGAAGGGGATCGGACTGCAACGTCTACAGGCTGGATAGCTCTTGTGGGGGGGGGGGGGCTGGGACTTTGAAGCTGCTGCAGGAATTTCAAACGAAGCTGGGACGGACTCCAAACTCAGGTACTAGCGAGAGAGTGTGTGTGTGTGTGTGTGTGTGTGTGTGTGTGTGTGTGTGTGTGTGTGTGTGTGTGTGTAAAATGCCCCAGTTAAATATACCTGATGGCTAGAGAGAAACTCAGAAAATATACCTGGCAGCTAGAGAATAGCTCAGGCTCAAACCCTGCACCTTGGGTACAAGTAGCAAGAGCCTGAATTCCCTGCCCACCACAACTTGTGACAACTATTCAGATGTTTGCCTCATATTTTTGTTCTGTTTTGTTCCTTATAGAATCTGTGGTTTTCTGGATTTTGAATTCACTAAATAATGACAGGCATTTCAATTTCAGACTTCATATTCTTCAGAAAGTACATGGTAACACAAACCCTTTTATTCTAGCAATTTTCTAAGTTTATAAGATCAATATTTGAAATGTGTCCCTATTTTTGGGGCTGTAGTCCCCCGTTATTGGCTTTGTCCAGGTTTTTTGTGCTAAGAGTTTGAGAGCTATGGTGAGAACTGAATTCACTGAATATGTTTGGGGGCAAATTCCCCAATTACTGGCTTTGCCCAGGTGTTTTGTGCTAAGAAGTTGAGAGCTATGGTGAGAACTGAATTAACTAAATGATAGCTATTTAAGTTTCAGTCTTCCTGTCTTTCAAGAAACAGCTGATTTTCCATACTGGTATGTTGCTTTGACTGTAGTGCACAGGGTCCTGGGTTCAAGCCTTGGCAGTGAAATGTATGGTGGTAACACAGCATTGTACTCTTGCAATTTTCCAAGATTATACAAGCTATGTTTAAAAATGTGTCCCTGGTTTTTGGGCTTTTGTCCCCCCAATAAATGTTGCTTTTTTCCAGATTTCTTGTGCTGCAAAGTTGAGAGATACAGTTGATTGTTGAGTGGATTTTACAAGGAGCCGAGTGCTTCAGGGGAAGAGAAATTTATTGCTGCTTATGCTGAGTATGCTTGCACTGTTAATAGCATAACAGGTAGTGTACTTGCTTTTGATGCAGATGGCTGTGAGTTCTACTCCCCCAATATATAGATGCATTGCTGATACTGTACTGTATTGTACTTCTAAAGGGGGAAGGATGCTGCAAACCTGAGAATGTCCTCTTTGGCAGAGATACCTAGTAACTATGAACCTGTTATCAGTTTGCTATCCATTACCTATTGCAAAATTACTAGCTTATCATTTTTAATGTAACATAGGCAATTTATTCTTCAAAGGCAACAGACACTTTATTTGTAAATGAAACAATGAAATATAAAGTTGTTTGCTAGCAGCAACCTCTTCATTAGTTACATATCTCTTTAATGTGGAATTATTTAGATGACTTTTACTTCTGCAGAGATTGTGCATATTTTCTTATATTGATGGACTGTAGAAGTTTGAGTAGACTTTTATGATGGAAATGTTTTGAATTGGGCAATTTTTACTGGTGCATGCATTTTTTTCATTGTTTACTGGAAAAATACTCAAAACAATACATTTAAAATGCCCTCTAACAACTGCATTGCATTATACAAGTATATAATTTAATACAATCAGGAAGGTGTATCAAAGAACACATGTATGTTTTGTGTGAAAGGGGACTATGATTTGAAAACAGCCCAAAGTTAATCTTTACCTGCTACTGCCCAGATGTATTTTCTTTGAATGTGGGTTTCAATGCTGTTTCAATGAATGTGAGTTTTAAGGGCAGAGAAGTTTTAATGCTAAGTCTATTTTCATTGTGAGACTGCATTGCTTTGTTTGGCAGATGTCTATTAGTGCTCGTGCTGCAAAATGTAAAATAAAACTTTTAAATGAAATCCAAATCATTGTAGAAGTAAAGCAGTATGCACATTACAGTGTTTATGGTAGATGGGGCAAAATAGCCAAGTAATGGGACATTGGAATGGCTGCAGGGGGGAGGCCCCATTTGGCCATGATTTTGTGAGGTGAGAAGGGTGGCAAACTCAGAGACAGCCCTGGCTGAACTATACCTCTCAACTGTCCAGATTTTCACAGAATGAATAGATTTTTGCTTCTTAATGTTGGTTTGTTCCTCATAAAATTTGTGGTTTTCTGGCAAATCATTTAGGAATGAAGTCACTAAATAATGACAGATATTGAGTTTCAGACTTCATATCCTTCAGAAAAATGCATGCTAAAGCAAGACCTGTTATTTTATCAATGGTCTAGGTTTATACAAGAGCAACTTTTAATACTGTTTGTATGTTCCCCCAATATATTTGGCCTTGTCCAGATTTCCTGCATTAAGAGTTTGAGAGGTACACACAAATAAATCACTTTATAGAATTAGGTATATCCAAACCTCTCAACTGTCCTTGATTTTGGCTCAAAATGTTGCTATCCCCTAATAATCCCTCCACAAAAATGGCAATTTTAGAAGAAAATGTGGAGGGTTTATATTAATAAATAATTATAAAGATTAGAATTATAGATTACTTTTATTTCAGAAATGCATGTAAATTCTCTTATTTTGTCAGCTGTTCAACTTAACAGTACTAATATTAAAAAGTGTCCCTTCTTTGACAGGTTCTCAGTTGTATTGTGTGGCTATTTTATATTTTTGCATCACATTTTTCATCCGTTTTTCATAAAAGTGTGGTTTTCTGGCAAATTAGTGGCAAATCATTAAAGATTGAAGTTAGAAAATAATGGCAGACATTTGGGTTTCAGATTTCATACTCTTCAGAAAATTCATACTAATGCAAGACCTACTATTCTATTATCTTTCTAAGTTTATAAGAGCGATATTTAAAAATTGCCCTTATTTTTGGGCCTTTATCCCACTTCTATTTATGGCTTTGTCCAGATTTCTTGCTCTGAGTTTGAGAGGTATGACAAATATGTCAGGGCCATCACCATCAGCCAGAGACATTTCGAATTGTGACATACTTGTTGCACCCCACTCCCCCATGTAGTGACTCAGGATGTGTCCAAGCAAGGCAAGGAGCAGTTATGCAGTGTAAGTGTGCAGAGTATCCCCCCATCCAAGGTGGACACAAGTATTACAGTGGCTTTTCATCTGTCCTTGATTTTGCAGAATGTTCTGTTTTTCTGTCATATTTTTATACTGTTGATGTATGCTTCTTATTATTCAGAAAATGCATGTTGTTGCAGTGCCTGTTGCTTTGTGTTTAAGTAGCAATGCTTTAATGGCCATCAGATGGGATTGTCTGAGATTGTAAAACACAAGTAAGCTTTAGTAGGCATACTGTTAAAGAATTACCAACATTGAAAGCCTTTTTGTTGCTGCCATGCAGAGAATATTTACATAACTAGATAACATACAAGCTTTGGGTATTGAAATGCATATGACAGTATTTGTAATAAAGGACAGGATTACAGTATTTTCAGAAGCTCATTATATTTGTTGGAGGCATCTTTGCAGGCTTTACCCATAAACTAAACAGAATGCCAATCTATCATGTGTGGTCCATAGCCTGTGCAGTAATCCTTCAAGTAATTTATTTTGAGCTTGTTTCTTGTTTGCTGTTCATTTTTTACTTTGATCATGTTTTTCCCATGAAACAAATAGATAGCTGTCAGGCAGCAGCAGCAGGGCTTTTTTAGATAAGAAAAAATTTCATAAGTGGGGGTATCACAGAGATTGCTACTTTCAGCATGCTACTTGGTACTTTTATAAAGCTGAATATAAATTATAATTAGAACTCTAGTACAAGGAGAAGTGGTTTGAGTTGAGTGCTGCTTATTTTTTTATATTTGATTCTGACTGGCATTCCAGTAATGTATTTAAAAAGTAATTTATTTTTTCATGCTCATCTCCCATCTTAAATTCTACTGCTCTACATATCCATTTATCAATCACCCTCTCCAGAACTTTCATGCAATGTGAGAGGAGTTTGATGCCTCTGTACTGCCCACAGTTGTGGATGTCCCCTTTGTTCTTATACACTGCCATGAGTATGCTTATTCTCCAGTCATCTGGGATATACTTTTCTCTCCGCACTGCTATTAGTACCCTTAGGAGCCATTTTTCCCCTATCTCACCCAACATCTTTATCATATCTGCTGTGACTTCATCTGAGCCTGCTGCCTTCCCTGACTTCATCTTCCTTAGTGCTGTGCTTACTTCTTCTAGGGAAGGCTCTTCTTTTTCTCACATCATAGGCTGTTTCTGGGGCAGTACAGCTTCTGAGAGGCTTTCTTCATTCAGAAGCTGCTGGAAATACTCCTTCCATCTGCCTTTGATGTCCTCTGGGCTGGTGAGCAGGTTGTTGCTGGCATCCCTTATGAAGGGTGTCTATCTTCTTTATCTTTCTGTCTTTGCCTTGCAACCTGATATAGTTTCTTTGTGCCTCTTACTGAGTCACTTTCCAGAAGATGATGCAGTGCCTCTGATGCCCTATTCTTTGCTATTGCAACTTCTTTCTTAGCTTCTTTGTTAGCCAACCAGTAGTATTTCCTAGCCTGGTCAGTCTTTTCTGTCGCCCACTTCTTCCTGCACTCCTTTTTTTCTTTTGATGACTTCCTGGACTTCTACATTCCACCACCAGCTTTTCTTATGTACCTTATTTCCATACCTGGCTCAGCCACATATTTTTCTGTAATCCTAACACGTGCTGTTTTAGGTGCTGCCATTCTTCTTCAACTCCCCCTATTTCCTCCTCTTCTTGGGGTGCTAGACCACAGAGTAATTCCTTGATCTGTTGTACTTTCTCTCCAGTCAACTTCCAGGACTTCAGCCTGGTCACTATTGACCTTAGAGCCTTCTCTGACCACTGCTTGCAGCTGACTGTGGCAACTAGTGGTTTATGCTGTGGGCTGACTGTTTCACTGGGGATGGCTTTGCAATCATGGATTCTGCCCCAGTGCATTTTCCTTACTAGGAGGAAGTCTACCTGAGTTGCATGTTGAATACTCTTGTATGTGATTTTGTGACTCTCTCTTTCTGAGCCATGTGTTGGCTACTATCAAGCCATTTGCCAGACAGAAGTCTAGAATGGCTTCTCCTTCTTTATTCCTGTTGCCCCACCCATGTAGATCCAGGCATATCCTGTTCTGTCTGTCCCAATATGAGCATTCAAGTCACCCATTATCAACATCAATTCATGCTGTCCTGCTTTATCTAGTAGGTCCTGTAACTGCTGTCTGAATGCACTCTTTGCTTCACTATCACAACCCTGCTGTGGGGCATAGGCTGATATTATGAATTCTGCCCTATCATTACACTGAAGTCTGACTGTCATGAGTCTGTCATTAATTATGATGATATCCCTTACTGCCTTCTGAAGCCTCTCTCTCACCACAGTTTGGATTCAGATCAGGATGCAGCAGAACTGACCTTATGTTTGCGCTGAGACAAATACTTGAGAAGAAGCTAGAGATGAGGAGGAAGTCCAACTGGGCATTCCTAGACTTGGAGAAAGCATATGACAAGGTCCCAAGAAAGCTGATCTGGGCAGTACCGCAGTGGTTTGAAGTCCCAGAAACATTGGTAGAATTAATGCAGGCTATGTACAAGGACTCAATGACTCAAGTACGGACAGTGTTCGGCCTCACAGAGGGTTTCCCAGTAGGCGTGGGTGTACATCAGGGTTCAGCTCTGAGCCCACTGCTGTTCATACTGGTAATGGATTACATTAGCACACAGGTTGGAGTGGACGGATCAACAAAGCTGCTGTATGCAGATGAAGTGGCAGTACAGCCAGACTGAGCTAGAACTTCAGCAAAGGATAGGAGAATGGAATGCAACTCTGAAGGAACATGGGATGAAACTAAGCACAGATAAGATGGTGGTAATGGCAGCAAATTGGGGAAATCAGAAGAAGCTGAGAATAGAGATAGAAGGGAAGATAGTGGAAAAGGTAAACAGCTTCAAGTATCTGTGAGGAGTAGTTGAGGAGAAGGGTAGTCTGAATGAAAAGGTCAAAGCTAGAATCAGAGGGGCTGAACCCAACTGGCATACAGTATCAGGTGCAGTCTGACATAAAAATGCCAAAGAAGCTGAAAAGTAAGGTGTACAAGACAGTGGTACAACCAGTACTACTGTATGGTATAGAAACCTGGGCAGTAAAGGCAGAGCAATTGAAGAAGCTAGAGGTGATGGAAATGAAGTGCCTGAGAAAGGTGATAGGATGCACACTGTGGGACAGACAAAGAAATGAGGACATAAGAACAGAAGCCAAAGTAGCTCCAATTGCAGAAAGGATCAAAGAGAACAGATTATGGTGGTTTGGGCATGTGTAGTAAAGCAGAAGACAATCTGGTGAGGAAGATTTGGGACAGACAGGAAGAAGGTAAGAGGAAGCGAGGACATCCAGCAAACAGGTGGATGGATTGTGTGAAAGAAAATCTGCGAAAGTCAGGCATGAGTGTTGAAGAAGGCAGGAGTGAAGCACTGAATCAACAGAGTTGGCAACAGTTAACACAATACCCCGACCCGATGTAGAAAAATGGGAAAAGGGGGGCTGATGATGATGATTTTTTTCATGTCTTACAACCTTTTTGTTTCTATCTAGATATTAAGTAAGCTGTCATGTAGCTAATGCATTGAAATATTTTTTTTTCTTCTACACTTCATTTTGTCTTGATTGGACTCTCATAATGATGGTTTGGCACACAGGGCAGCGTATTTAATTAAAGTCCCAGTTTTTGCTGTTTTGAGCATAGCTCCACCCCTTTCTAGTTGGTCACACTCATTCCTGTTGGCTCCACCCATTTAGCTGTCTCCTGCATCCCCTCTTTGATTTGAAGTCACCAGTACAGTTACCATCCATCCCATTGTCAGTGGGACACTCTCGGGTTGAGCCTTCTCATCCCGTTGCCCGCATTCTTTAGCAGTGAGACTTTAAAAGTCCTGTTTTTCAGTGCTCGCTGAATTGCTGTGGAAAAGCTGAAAATACTTCCGGTTATTCCACGGCAATGCAGCTACGTCACCAACCCGGACCTGCAGTTAGAGGTATTCCCTGTTAGGTCCGGGTGGTGTAATTCAAGCAGAAATTGGCTACAAGGATTGTAGGGGGCAGGGATTCACTGGAAGAGCCCTACAAAGGTCGCAACTGTAGAGCAGTTTTGTATTACTTTTTGTTTTTTTTTTATATCCTCCATAAATTTGCAATGTACTGCTTTCATTATAATCCGATTACGATCAGTGCTGCTGTTGGGCATGTTCGTTAATAGATCATTGAACTGTGTAAATTAGTGTTATACATTTATTTATTTTAACTGCTGTGGTCAAAAACTAAATTGGGTCTATGGTATCTGCTGTGCATTCTCATTCAATTTAGTGGGGAGTTTTTTTGGTACAGTGAAAATGTATTTAACTTCATTTTCTTGAGGGGTGTGGTGGGAGGCATGTTTGGCAGTAAAAATAATGCATTTCATTTTCTACGAGCTGTGTTAATGTCAAAGTTTTCAATGGCCAAAATGCCCCCTACATTACCTCATTTACTATTTTACCTTTTTCAAATGGTTTGTAATGTTAATTCTTTTCTGCTCCATTCCTCAGTTCTTTCATATGCCAATGTTTTTCAAGCCAGTTCTTTCGCATGCCAATATTTTTCAAGCCAGTTCTTTCGCATGCCAATGTTTTTCAAGCCAGTTCTTTCAAGTGCCACTGTTTTTCAAGCCAGTTATTTCAAGTGCCAGTATTTGTAGGCAGTTCTTTCAAGTGCCAGTGTCTGTATTCATCCATCTAAAACCCCCTTTTCCCATTTTTGCACATGGGGTCGTTGGGATGTCATTTAACAGTGGCAATCATCTAGAGCCAAGGCCAGTTCATTCTCAGGTCTTCACTGAATCTATATCAAAGAACATTAAGCTGCTTCATGTTTCATATGCCAATGTTTTTATGATTATCAGGTGCCAGTCTTTTTCGAATCAATGATTTCACGTGCCAATGTTTCTAGCCAGTTCTTTCATGTACCACTGTTTCTAGCCAGTTCATTCATGCACCAATATGTTACTGCACCCTACTAACACAGTTTTGCTAAATATGTTGCATATCAGGTAAGTACACATTCAAGGAATGAAGACAGCAGCAGCTTCATCACAGTCAACCAGCAATAAGAGAATGTGCAAGTGGCAGGATGTTTGGAAAATGGAATTCGTCTGGATCGAAAGATGCAGTGATGTCAAAGCATTCTGCAGGTACTGTAAGAAAGAATTTCTAGTGACCCACGGTGGAAGAAACGATGTCACATGACATGAGGCAACTGAACAATATAAGACTGCTATTCTTCAAGCTAAATCCAGTCACCTGATGACAAAGTGGGCAAGGAACACAAATATTGAGGGACCAGAACTTAGGATCATTGCAGCAGAAGCCTCTGAGGTGTTCCATGCTGTTAAGCACAATATTTCCTATAACAGCTTGGACTGTGCAGTAAAGTTGGCCAGAGAGTTGTACAATGACTCAGACATTGCAAAGAAACTATCTTGTGGAAGAACCAGGGCTAAAGTCATAGTCGAAAATGTTTTGGGACCGCACTCATTGGAATGCCTCCTGCATGACCTTCAAAAACCAGGCACTTATTTGCAATTTCATCAAATGCTTCTAACAAGGGGAACATAAAATTATTTCCACTTGTTGTGAGGTATTTTTCTAAAGAAGAAGGGGTGGTGAATGGCCTTTTGGACTTCTATGAAGACCCTGATGAATCTGCACAGGCTATATCGCAGCAAATTCCGAACATTATGGAATGGCACTCCTGGACCTGGGACAGCATTTCAGCATATGGGTCTGATAATGCCAGTGTGAACTATGGGAAGAAATCTGGTGTGTATACCAGATTAAAAGAAAAGTGCCCATAACTTCAGAAGGCTAACTGTGTTGCCACATCATTCACAATGCAGCCAAAAAGCTGCAGCACAACTACCGTATGACATGGAGGTATTTGTAATGAAACCTTTCAGCCATTTCCTCAGGTTCTGCCACAAGGACCAGAGACTTGAAATAGTTCTTTGAGTTTTGTGGCATGGAATTTGAGAGTCTAAGACACATGCCAACAAGGTGGCTGTCACTACTGCCAGCCACTGAAAGAGTAGTGAAAAATCTCCCAGTGCTCCAGTCTTATTCTCTCTCCCAGGGAAAAGAGGAGACCCCCGCAGCAGATATGGCAGTACTTTTCAGCTAATGAACATGGTGAAAATGCATTGCTACTCTGCCCCAGTACTATCTGCACTTTCTCTGTGATGTTCTTGTCAATTTTAATGAACATATAAGTACATCAGAAAAATCAGGACTTACTGCCATGGAAACGTTTTGTGTAATGGTGTCCCTGAAGCAAAAACTGCAGGTAAGAGCTGAAGGTGCTTATTTTGGAGGGAAACTTAGGGCACTTATGAGCACATTAGACAGCACTTCTGCTAACAAACTGAAAAGAGACTTCATTGTGTTCTTGGAGACAGCAGTGAAGTACTTGGAACATTGGTTTGATTATATTGAAAACAACTACTTGTTTACACTGTCTAAATTATCTCTAACTGAGCCCTTTCCTTTCAGTGACATACTCAATGTGACCACTGCCCTGAATCTGCAGGATGTACATGAAGACTGTCTTTTCAGGGACTACTTGGCAATTAGGCCCTTTCTTGAACAGTTATGTATGACAAGCTTGACCTCAGGAGAAAAGTGGCTGAAGCTTTTCAGAGAAGGGCCTGAGCTGACTGCACTATATCTGGTAATTGCTAGGGTATTATCTATACCGACATCAAATGCATTTGCAGAAAGAATTTTTTTCTTTGGTGAAAGGTAAATGGACAGATGTGTGAAACCGATGTAGTGTAGACTTGTTAAAAGCCGAACTAATGATGACTGTAAATTACCGGATGAAATGTAGTGACTTTTATTCAAATATTGTTTCAAACCAGGCCCTTCTTCAAGCCATAAAATCAAATTTAAAATACACTTTAAAAAAAGTGATTTAGTATACTAGTGTGCAGTATATAGTACTAGGGTGCAGTATGTAGTTTTGTGTTTTTCTTTGCTTTAGCTTTAATTTGCTAGTGTGCACTATGTAGTTTTGTGTTTTTCTTTGCTTTAGCTTTAATTTGCTAGTGTGCAGTATGTAGTACTAGGGTGCAGTATGTAGTTTTGTTTTTTTCTTTGTTTTAGCTTTGCTTTACAATAAAAACAGTCTTAATTTTACACTTGGCTTGTGTGTGTGGCATGTAGATTTTTTAGTTTTCTTTCAGAATAGTCATGGTTGGTTTATGAATTTTTTTACTTTTTTTAAATAAACAAGTGTCTGTTTAATGAGTAGTGTGTTTTTTTATTCCTTTAAAGTTTACTTACTGTTACAACCGAGCAATGTGTTTTTTGGAGTACTGCTTCACTTCATTTAAATGGTTTGTGAGTTTTCAGTATGCTGCAATGTCATAGTGTTGTACCCATAACTGTAATACTGCATCGACTTTAACACCTCTGCTGACGTCATGGTGGGGGATGTGGCCAGGGTCATATCGGTCCCACCCCCTGTCCTACTGGCCACACCCTCATGTCCCACTTTGGCCTTGTTAAAAGGTGGAACCCCTAGTCACCAGCTGCCACTGGACCTTCCCTACACCCATCGTGCACATCCTTAGCTATCTGCCATATTGTTTTTCCCTCTGCATGGCCCTTTTTCACCACTTTCCTATCACTCCTTTTTCTTTTCTTTTAAAGAAATTAGCGTGGGTGTAAGCGGGAGTAATCCAACAAACATTAAGTACCTGTATGGTTAACCATGCATTGGCATCGCTTAGCATCACACAAACCCATGCAAACCCACTTAAAGCTGCTTAAAACTGCTTTAATCACTCTGTTTCCATCAGCCACTGTTCTGCCTAGCAACAAAATAATCAGCCGTGCCAAGTCTCAAACCCAGGGCCCTGTACACCATAATCACAGCAATGTACCACTACACCATTTGAACTGTAGTGATTGCTGATGCTTTTTCAAACATATCATGCAGTAGAGTCATTTAACAGCAGGGAAAATGATTCTGTAGCATCAGTCAGGTTTTGTATGTATACATATGCACATGTATATATGTATGGAGATGCATATATATATATATATATATATATATATATATATATATATATATATATGGAAAATATATACATACTATAAATAAAAAAATATATATAAAATATATACATATGTATATATATATATATATATATATATATATATGTGTGTGTGCTCATAACATGTAGTGGAGTCATACCTCAGAAGCATACCTCTCAACCTCTTAGTGCAAGAAATCTGGCCAAAGGCTGTCAAAATGGGGGTCATTGGGCCAAAACTAGGGACATATTTTAAATATTGCTCTTATAAATGCAGAATGTTGCCAGAGTGACAGGGTTTGTTTCAGTATGCATGTTCTGAATGATGTGAGTTCTGAAACTGAAATGTAGCTTATCATTTACTGAGAGAAATACTCAGATCTTCACAGTGATTTACCAGGGAAATAAAAATAATGAATCTGTTGAACAGACCAGAAATATGAGCAATAAACCTGGACATTCTGAAACAATCCGACCAGTTGAGAGGTATGTTCAGAACCCCTTAGTGCAACGAATCTCGGCCAAGCCTGACAAAGTGGGGGGAGAAAGCCATGAAAACAGGGACATATATGAAATACTGTAGTAGATAAACTGACACATTTGTTGCAGTAACACCCTGATGTCTGTCTTAACATATATTGACTGAAATAGCACAAGTCCAACACTCAATTACTTCTCACTAGTTAGTGACTTAAATCTTCACATCATCCCACTGATGTGTCAGAAATACACAACAGTTATGGGAGCCAGGCAACAGTACATCCTACAAATATCTGGACATAACATCACATTAGGGAAACTACACTCAGCTAAGCATGTCACCAAGCATCCAAACTACACTCAGACTGACACAACACTAACCCAAATCTGCTATGGGGAATTACACATGTATTTGCAAATCTATCAGGCACTTCAGGGATGTAACAGCACTGAAAAACAGACACCAGTGTGAAAGTGCATTCCCACAACTAATTTCACCACAGTTACAGTGACATACCAGTAAGCCAAATGGACAGTAGAGTATAAGGACTGTGTGAACCAAAACATCTCATCATGTTTGCCACTCACACGCTACCCCCACATATACTGGCCCAATTCACAGTGTAGTATGATACCTGACTGTGGTATGGGACATGTCTCAGTCTGCCCCTACAAACATATACAGCCGACAGACCACCAGAAACTGGAACAGCATGCACAGTCACATAGAAAAGTAGCCATAACACATACATCTACCCCCTCCCTACACAGGCCAAATAACATTTACACACTACACTGCTACACAATCCTGACAGTCTGTTAACAACTGGCCAAAATACACAGACCTCTCAACTGTTTAGAGTCTTACAGAATGTCCAGGCTTTGCCTCATATATAAAGCCTCTTATACATAACATGTCTGGCATTCTGAGACATCACTGTGATGGTATCAGGAATGAAGGTATTAAATAATGATATACCCTACCTATCAACCTCTTACTGCATAACATCTGGACAAAGCCTGACATACTTGGGGGACAGAGGACCAAAAACAGGGGCATATGTGAAATATTGCTGTTATAAACTGAGATGGTTGCTGGTGTAACAGGGTTTGTTGTAACATATCTTTTCTGAGGGATATGAAGTCAGAAACACAAATGGATGATACCATTTACTGACTGCAATCCCCACAGTATGCTACTGATTTTCCAAAGACAAAAAAATGTCTGAGGAACACACCAAACATGAGAGTTCAAAATCTGCCCATTCCACAGATAGCCCTACAGTTGAGAGTTATGTCAACCACATAACACTGTCAGACTTAAAATCACGCAGAAAAGTCATGTCCATGCAAAATCCTGCTAAACTAGCATTAATTCAACTGTATAACAACAATATTTACATTCTGTCCATATGTCTGGAACATTCTCCCCAGTTTGTTGGGTTGTCTCCACAGTTTTTGTTGTAAGAGGTATTTTCAACTACCCTCTGTGATGCTGTTGTTCACACACCTCCATGAAGTTCTCCTCACAGGCAAGGAAAAGGAGCAATGCCCACATGAAGTACTCAATTACAGGAGTGTATTGCCATGCCATTGGCTATAGGAATAACAACACAGCTGTTCTGCATGCAATTAGCAAGTGGGGGACACCAATTGGTGCACAGACCATCAGCTGCTCATGAGCATTACCTACAGAAGGCAAGCTGCTGCCTGTGCAAAACAGATGTCTATCCTACATCTTGGGGGGGAGACAGACAGACAAACAAACCAACCACCCAACACAGATTGGAATCAAACCAATCATACTTGGAAAAAAAAGGTATGTCATACAAGTAAGCATATAATGGAATGCAGTAGGGGGGTATGTAATAATGGGAAATAGGAAGTTCAACAAATATGTCTTAACAAGACTTGCTGTACTGATATATTGCTGATCAGAACCTATGGCCATAGCATCTGGGTCTGTCTGCAGTGACACAGATCACAGCTCAGGCACCTGAGTCACCCCAGGAAAGAATGGCTCATATAAGACTACTACTGGAGTGTGTTTTGAACAATACTGACTGTGACACTGCTAGGCCAGCTACTGGGATGTCATACATATCCATATGTTAATTGTGAATACAACTATGATATACATGTTTGTCTCAGAAATGTGAGAGACCTATACAGGTATTTGCATAATACACTACAGTTGCAGATGTGTGTGTTGTACTGCATGTGATATACAGAGCTCATACCATTCAAATGTCCAGTGTTATGCACACTGACCATATATGTGCCTTATATTTGTAGTCATTTACTCATAGAGTTGTGTTATGTCTGGCAAATCACTGGCAACCTATGAAGACTGATATTACAACATCTCCTTCTCTTTCTTTTGGCTGTTACTGTTATGGGTTGCCACAGCAAATCATCTGTCTCCATTTCGTCCTGTCCACTGCATCTTTCTCTGTCATCCCAAACACCTGCATGTCCCCTATCACCACATCCATACACCTTATTGTAGGCTGTCCTCTTACCTGGCAGCTTTATCCTTACCATCCTTTTCCCAATAAACTTAGCATCCCTCCTCAGCGCATGTCAAAACCAACATAATCCCGCTACTCTCTGGCTTTGCCTCCAAACCATCCAACCTGGGCTGACCCTCTAACATACATATTCCTAATTCTGTCCACTCTCATTACACCCACTGCAAATCTTAACATATTTAACTCTGTCACGTCCAGCTCTGACTCCTGCCTTCTTGTCAATGCCACTGTCTCCAGCCCATATAACATAGCTGGTCTCACTACCCTCTTTAGACCTTCCCTCTCACTCTTAATGGTATTCGTCTGCCCAAATCACTCCTGACACTCTTCTCCACCCTCCCCATCCTGCCTGTACTCTCTTCTTTACCTCTTCACCTCTCCCCCACACTCATCATTATTCTGAACTGCTGATCCCAAGTATTTAAACTCATCCACCTTTGCAAACTCTACTCCCTGCATCCTCACCATTAATTTATCCTCCCATTCACATACATATATTCTGTCTTAGTCCTGCTGATCTTCATTCCTCCCCTCTCTAGATCATCTCTCCATCTCTCCAGGGTCTCCTCAACCTGTTCCCCACTCTCACTACAGATCATAATGTCATCTGCAAACATCACAGTCAATGGGGACTCCTGCCTCATCTTATCTGTCAACCTGTCCATCACCACTGCAAATAAGAAAGAGCTCAGAGCTGATCCTTGATGCAATCCCACCTCCACCTTAAAAGCATCTGTCACTCCCACTGCAGAACTCACCGCTGTCACACCACCCTTGTACATATCCTGTAGAACTCTTACAGATTCCTCCACCACACCTGACTTCCTCATACAATACCACAACTCCTCTCTAGGCACCCTGTCATATGCTTTCTCTAAGTCCACAAAGACACAATGCAACTCCTTCTGACCTTCTCTGCACTTCTCCATCAACACTCTCAGAGCAAACATCACATCTGTAGTGCTCTTTCCTGGCATGAAACCATACTGCTGATGACTAATCCTCACCTCCCTTCTTAACCTAGCTTCCACTACTCTTTCCCATAACTTCATGCTCTGACTGATCAGTGTTATCCCGCTGTAGTTACTACAGCTCTGCACATCACTCTTATTCTTATAATCAGTACCTAAACACCTTTTCTCCACTCCTCACACATCCTCTCACTTTCCAAGATTTCATTAAACAATCTGGTTAAAAACACCACTGCCATTTCTCCTAAACACCACCATGCTTCCACAGATATGTCATCTGGACCAACAGCTGTTCCATTCTTAATCCTCTTCATAGCTATCCTTACTTCCTCCTTCCTAATCCATTACACTTCCTGATTCACCATACCCACATCATCCAACCTTCTGTCTCTCTCATTCTCTTTATTCAACAGCCCCTCAAAGTACTCTTTCTATCTGCTCAACACACTCTCCTTGCTTGTGAGTACATTTCCCTCATTATCTTTATCACACTTATCTGCTGCACATCCTTCCTAGCTCGGTCCCTCTGTTTGGCCAATCGGTACAGGTCTTTTTCTCCATCCATAATGTCCAAACTTTCATACAGCCCTTCATGCACCTCATCCTTAGCCTTCGCCACCTCCCTCTTTGCCATGCACCTCATCTCCTTATACTCCTGTCTACTTTCTTCATCCCTCTGACAATCTCACTTCTTCTTCACCAGCCTCTTTCTCTGCATACTCCCCTGTACTTCCTCATTCCCCACCAGGTCTCCTTGTCCTCCTTCCTCTGTCCAGATGTCACACCAAGCACCTTTCTAGTCATCTCCCTTACTAGCTCTGCTGTAGTTACCCAGATATTAGATAACTCTTCACTGCCACCCACTGCCTGCCTTAACTCTTCCCTGAGCTCAACCTCACAATCACCCTCTTTCCGTTTCCACCATTTGATCCTTGGTGCTGCCCTCACACTCCTCTTCTTGATCACCGTCATCCCACAGACCGCCATTCCATGCTGCCTAACTACACTTTCCTCTGTCACCACTTTACAGTCTCCAATCTCCTTCAAACTGGCCCTCCTGCATAGGATATAATCCACCTGTGTGCATATTCCTCCACTCTTGTATATCACTCTATGCTCCTCTGTCTTGTTAAAATATGCATTCGCCACAGCCATGTCCATCCTTTTTGCAAACTCCAGCACCATTTCACCTTCTCCATTTCTTTGCTTAACACCATACCTACCCATCACTTCTGCATCCCCTCTGTTCCCTTCACTAACATGCCCATTTAAATCCACTCCAATCACCACTCTCTCACCCTGGGGTACAGTCATCACCACGTCACCCAACTCACTCCAAAGTTTTTCTGTCTCATCCATTGCACATGCAACTTGAAGAGCATATGCACTAACAGTCATCATTACACAATCAATTTCCAGATTCATAAACATCATTCTATCTGACACTCTTTGCACCTCCAAACACACTCTTGGCATACTGTTCCTTCAGGATAACCCCTACACCATTTCTCCTCCCATCCACACCATGACAGAACAATTTAGACCAACTCCGATACACCTAGCATTAACCCCCTTCCATCTGGTCTCTGGCACACACAATATATCAACCTTCCTTCTTTCCATCATCTCAGCTCGCTCTGTCCCCATACCAGTCATACTGCCAACATTAAAAGTGCCTACTCGCACTACCACACTCCTAGCCTTTCTCCTCTCTTCCTGCCATATGAGAGTCGGACATTCTCCAGGGTATGTCTATGAATGCAAAGGCTACTGTGCTATCAAATGACTTGTGTGTTACAGCAATATTAAGAAAGTGTCACAAATTTTGGCCCATCGCCCCCCATGTATGTGTGGTGTCCTCCAGATGTCCTGCTCTAACAAGTTGATAGGAATGACTGAGCAGCAAGAGTATAAATACAGTGTGCCATAGTATACATGATAGTATACAACTCAGCAAGCTCCTGCCTGGTGCCCTGCAGAGTTCTGCAGCAGCAGAGAGACAAAAGAGAGACTTTGGAGTGATTAAGTATCATTTTTCTGCATTTTCTTGCTGCCTTTAGCTAATTCCGCCTAAAACACTGATTTTCTAGAGCTTCTGTGATATAAAAAGATTGTTTCAGCTACATATTGTACTTATTTTACTGTCTGCACTTTAACAAAGTCGTTTTTGTGTTTACATTACCTGTTTAACTATCGTAGGCTACACATTCAAGTGTGATAGCCAATTGTGTGCATTTAAAGTGTTTTTTGATTACATCTGCTTTATTTTCTGAAAAAATCAAACAAAAAAAAACAAAAAAATACTTGTTTTCCCACCTTTCTAAGCTAGTATAGTCCAGTTTACAGGTTAGTGCTGAATTCAAAGCTGTGTTACAAGTTTCTGTGTTTGCCCATACCTTACTTGGATAGAAGGAAGTTTCTCTGTTCACTTTGAGAGAGGGAGCTTTGAGCAGCCTGTCTGTCCCTAGAGGGGTGGTTCCAGCCCAGAAATTAGTAGTTTATTGGCCATTTGGGCTAATTTCTATCTCTTTCATTTCCCTACTATAAAACCCACATTTGCAAGGTTTTTGCACTAGTATACAGCTCAGCAAGCTCCTGCCTGGTGCCCTGCAGAGGTCTACAGCAGCAGAGAGACAAAAGAGAGACTTGGAGTGATTAAGTATCATTTTTCTGCATTTTCTTGCTGTCTTAAGCTAATTCTGCCTAAAACGCTGATTTTCTAGAGTTTATGTGATTTAAAAAGCTTGTTTCAGCTACATATTGTACTTATTTTACTGTCTGCACTTTAACAAAGTCGTTTTTGTGTTTAAATTACCTGTTTAACTGTTGTAGGCTACACACTCAAGTGTGATAGCCATTTCTGTGCATTTAGTGTTTTTTTTTATTGTATCTGCTGTAGAGGCCACAGTGGTACAGTGGTAGCATTGTTGCCTCACAGCAAGAGGTTCTCCTGTTCGATTCTTGGCTGGAGTGCCTTCTGTGAGGAGTCTGCATGTCCTCCCCGCAGTCGAGTGGCCTCCGAAAGACATGCATGAATGGGCATGCCTTCGCTGAAGGTTGGGTGTCGGGCTGGCAACTTGGCACCATAAAAAAAAATCCACTGCCAATCATTAGCAGACCAGAATTCCGCTGTGGCGACCCCTAACTGGGAAAAGCCAAAAAGACAAACAACTGCTTTATTTTCTGAAAAAAAAATACTTGTTTTCCCGCCTTTCTAAGCTAGTATAGTCCAGTTTTCAGGTTAGTGCTGAATTCAGGGCTGTGTTACAAGTTTCTGTGTTTGCCCATATCTTACTTGGATAGAAGGAAGTTTCTCTGTTCATTGTGAGAGAGGGAGCTTTGAGCAGTCTATCTGTCCCTGGAGAAGTGGTTTCAGCCCAGAAATTAGTAGTTTATTGGCCATTTTGGGCTAATTTCTATCTCTTTCATTTCCCTGCTATAAAACCCGCATTTGCACGGTTGTGCACACCAGGCAGCACCAGTTAGCTAGGGTATAACTATACCTAGTTACAATTGCCTCATGTATACAGACAACCCTCTCCTCCTTCCACCAAACACTAATACATGCGAGAGATGCAATTATACAGCCAAACTGGAGGCTAAGATCTCTCAACCCAAGACTGGACAAGGCAGTCAAGAGGAGAAGGGAATTACTTGCATCACACCACCGGTCTCACATAGACCTATGAAACCAGCACCAGCAAAAAAACACACAAATACACGAAAACATACTCGGAGGCTCTAAATAAAAATCTGTAAAAGCAACAGAGACCTCCAAAGCAGACATCCAAGCAACCTCCACCCCCCCAACACAAACCATGAAACACATACTTCACAAAACCAGTGTGCCACACAATCACAGCTCTTAAGGCAAAATAACATACCCAACACACTAGTAACAGGTGACTCTATAGTCAGGCACAATGACATCCCACTCACTAGGCTGAACAAGGAGAAGGTTACTGTTAGCTGACTGTTGGGTGCCAGGATCCACCAGATAACACAAGCATTCAGGTCACTCCAGAACAAGTACAAATATGACTCTGTCATTGTCCATGTTGGTGTGAGTGACCTGAGCCATACCTCCCTGGACTACATGAAAAGAGACATGGAGGAGCTCTCTGATCATGTAGCACAGACTGGTATGACCCTGACCATGAGTAGCATCCTGCCCTCACCAAGAATGATACCACGGTATAGAGAAAAAAATTATCAATTTCAACAATTGGCTAAGCTTCTGGTGTCATTCAAAGGGGATCCAGTGTCTGTCAGCTTGGAATGATATGGTCGACAAGCCACGCTGCTTTGCTAGAGATGGCTTGCACCTGTCACCCTTAGGCTTTTGAATACTGGCCAAGGCTCTTGCCACCCCCACAGTGCCTTTTTTAGGCAAGGCTCAAAAGACAAACCCACTGCCGTAAATAGCACAAGTAACAAAAAACTGAGGGTAATGCTACTCAATGCCAGAAGTCTAAACCTCAAAATGCATGCACTCGAGGCACTCCGCAGTATGGAGAAAATCGATATATGTGCAGTAACAGAAACCTGGTTTAAGGCTCCAGAGAGCACCCCAGCACTACCAGGCCACAACTCATACCATATATTTCGGCCACAAAACCCGGACCGAAATACAAAAGGCGGGACAAAACCCAGACCAAAATACAAAAGGCGGGGGAGTATCCATATTCATCAAGGCCCACACCTCCAGGTTAGTGCCACAGCACGATGCTCCAGAGTTCAACCATGTGCAACTAACAATAAGCAAAACTGCTATTCAAATTATAGCTTCCTACAGATCACCCACCATGTCCCAGGACCCCCACTCCACATTCCTGGAAACACTGGGAAACATAAAGGTCCTACCAAACACCCTGATATTGGGTGATTTCAATTACCCAAACATTAACTGGGAGAACTACTCAAGTAAAAAACTCCCTTGCCCAACATTTCCTAGAATTTATAAACTCAAATGTCCTGGATCAATTGGTCAACACCCCCACCAGAGGTGACAACATATTGGATCTGGTCATCACCAATGTGGGCGACCGGTGTTCCACATCATAGGTCATCCCCTCACTGGTTAGATCTGACCATAAACTAATCACTTTGGATATCCAAATTCCGCCACCACCCCTGGTCAAAGAAACCACGTGAAAAACTTTTCAAAAGCAAACTTCACGTTACTTAAGACCGAGGTGGGAAGTTGCAAAGCTCCCTGCTAAAGGATAATGCTGTCCAAGCTGCAAAATCCTTTACTAATGCACTCTATGGGCACCTACAAGAATGCATGGCTCATGCTATCCCAAACAAAACCAAGACTCACTCCTCCAAAAAAAGAAAATCAGTCTGGTGGGCCCCTGCCATAAACAAGCTATACAAGAGAAGGAGGAAACTAGTACAAAAATGAGTAAAATCCCAAGAAGGGAAGACATCCCTGATCAGTATCAGCAAGAAACTATGTTCCCTCATAAAATCATCCAAGGCTAGCTTCGAAAGAAAATTTGCCATGGACTCCAAAGATAACCAAAAGGCATTCTTTAGCTATGTCAAGAATCTAAGTGACAATTCTCAGATCTGCTCAGAGTTAGTGCAGAATGGCACAAAATACACTGAACCGACCGATATAGCCAACATCCTGGCAGACAGGTTCAGTGCAAACTTCACCCACCCTCTCACTCCCAAAAGGGCCCATAGTTATATCAGAAGAATGTAGTGCCCCTGAAATCACAGACACTCAGGTTAAAACAGCCCTCTCCAAAGCCAAAAACACAGCATCAATAGGACCAGATGGTGTCCCAGGCTGAGTCCTACACGAGCACAAAGATGAACTAACCCCTCACCTAAACACACTATTTAAACTCAGCCTCTCCACAGGCTACGTGCCCACAGAGTGGCACACAGCAACAGTTATTCCGCTCCACAAAGGTGGAGCCACAATGGACCCCAGGAACTATCGCCCTATAAGCCTGACTAGCTTGGTCTGCAAAGCTATGGAGCGCATCATCATGGATCTCATTAACAGAGACATTGGGAACCTCCAAACACTGGACCCTACCCAGTTCAGCTTTGATAAGGGCAGATCATGCCTCCTAAACCTGGTGGACTTCTTTGAGACAGTTACCAAGGTTATAGATGAGGGAAAGGTGGTCCACACAGCCTACCTAGACCTCACAAAGGCCTTTGACACCATTCCCCACTCAGGTATTATAAACAAGCTCACCAGCCTGAACATAAACCCCTACATCACGAGATGGGTTGCCAACTGGCTCATGGACAGAACTCACATGGTAAGAGTTGCGGGAACTAGGTCTGACTCTAAACCGGTTACAAGTGGTGTTCCCCAGGGCTCAGTCCTAGGACCCCTCCTGTTTGGCATATACTTCTCAGAGGTACAGGCAAGCACAGGAGGACTATGGCTGACCAAGTTTGCAGACGACTGCAAACTAGGGGCTATAATTGACTCTCCGGCTGACACAGACATCCTCCAAAAGGGTCTCACTGAGACAGATGCCTGGTGTCAAAACCATGGCCTCAAGCTAAATGCCAAAAAGTGCATAGTCATCCCCTTTGGAAAAAGCAAAGTACCCACAAACTACCACATAGGTGGTAGCCCCCTAAATATGGAAGATGTTATAAGGGATTTGGGGACCCAAGTAGATAGTAACATCTCCTTTGATAATCACATTGCAAAAGTGGTTAGAAAATCCTTCTATGTGGCTCACCTAATCACAAAAGGGTTTGCATCCAGATCAAAAGAGGTCATTGGGCCCCTCTACGCATCACTCATCAGACCCATCACAGAGTACAATGCCCCATTTGGGATGTACCTTACAAGACACCTACAACAACTGGAAAGATCACGGAAGTACCTCACCAAGAGGATCACAGGCCTCAAGTAGATGCCCTATGCAGCTCGACTGAAGAAACTCCAGCTGTACTCGGTTGGATACCGCCTACTCAGAGGTGATCTCTGCCTGACATACAAGGCCATGTCCAACACAGAATTGATGGACATGCTCCACCTAAAGAAAACCATATCCCCTTGTGCCACATGCTCCAGGGATCTAAACCTCACCACAACAATAAATAGGACGTGCTGGAGGGACAGATTCCTGTCCCAGAGACTTCCCATACTCTGGAACAAGATTCCAATCTACATTCGGCAGAGCTCCTCGCTAACCCTCTTCAAGAGAAACCTTGACGAGTGGATGGGAAACAGAAAGTTTACCCTAGGGATCACTTCAATGGCTCTGCTGGACAGAGGGACAGGGAACTAATCTAAGGGGGCAGTGAAAGCCAACACATTCCAGTTAGGCTTATAAATGCCTTCGGGCAGATAGCCTAGTACCTACCTATGAATCTATGAACCTATACTGACATAGAACAGAAATGTATATCAGGTATTACCTGTTCACATGTATGTATGAGTAGGTGTACCTGGCTGCCTCATAACAACAGATGTGGGATGCAAAACGTCAGGTAAATAAGCTGTACATGTTGTACATGTGCATAATCTTTCTGAGCATCCAACAGAGTTAGATTTCTACAGCTACTGGGTGTTGCATTGCCCTGTCACAGACATGGGTACTAGAATAATCATGATTATCAGGTTGAAATTTGAGAGATGTCCAACTGTGTTATGACCTGGTGTCCATGCCTACTACAAACAGCTATATGACCACCTACATAGCTATATGGACTCAGCAATACCTTACTTGTAAAACCTGTCTCCACCAAAGTAGAGTAATCCCCTTTGCTGGAGAGCAGCAATACACAAACCACATAATTGGTCACTATATTGGCTGTACAGGTCAAAGTAGAAGCAGGCACCAACTTGGCAGCAAGTCAACTTTTGTCTGAATGAGCATATAAGGTCACAGGTGGATTACTGTAAGGCTAACTATGAGTACAAATTGGACACATCCACCAAGGGCAATCACAAGGCCATCTTCACATATGTCTGCAATCTCAGAGGCAACAACCCAACCCACCATGTAATGATGGTCAATCACACCACATACACACACACCATAGCTATAGCCAACCTGCTGCAGACAGGTTTAGGGCAAACATCACCCCCTGGCTCACCATCAGTATAGATGGATCTGCACAGCAGCTGCACCCCTCCCCTCATCATCAGGGAGCAGGTGCATACTGCCTAATCCAAGTCAACAAAAACAAGTCTCCATGGGACCTGATAACATTCCTGTCTGCATTCTACATACACTCAGGCATATGCTTCCAGCGCCATTACACACTGTATACAAGCAATTGATATCCCACCTGCAAGGAAGACAGCCACTGTCATCCCTCTACACAAACGTGAATGATGAATGGTGTTTTATGCAATTTACTGGCCCTCATTGAGGGGAACATGACACATCAGGACCAGGAGTGCAATGCAGGTTCATAATGTGCTTATAGATGACAGGGGTATGATGTGATTGTAAATGGTGGCTTATGATAGGCAATATTGATGTGCTGGCTCTGTAAATAACTCTGGGCAATGTCTGAGGTCCTGTGACATATTTACCTGTTTATGTCTTCCAGGTGGCATGCAGCATCAGCCAGCATACACTGCAGAGGGGAATGCAGCTATCACTGAAGCAATAATCCAGCACCATGTGGTGCTGATCGGCCGTGGCCGACATAATCTCCAGGAGCAGACTGCCTTGTGGGACAACCTTGTCCACAGAGTTAACACCTTGGGCCACCATGGCCGCACATATGATCAAGTCAGGCATTGGGTAACTGGGCTGATACATAGTTATTGGCAAAGGGCTGCTGCCATGGCCAGGGACCATACTGCTACAGATGGGGGTGCAGCCACACAGGCCCCACTTCTAGCAACAAAGGAGCTTCTTTCCAACCTTGGGGCAGCCCCCACACAACAGCCAACACATGAAACACAAGTCATAGAGGTGGGTGGCACCCAGGCAACAGTCGAAGAGCGTCCAGGTAAGGCCACAGTGCACATCAATTTAATCATGTAGCAGTCATACTGTCTTCTATAGAGTATCTAGATGCATATATGTCAGTTTAAACTGGATTTGTGGGTGGGGTTTAGTAATGCACACAAGTGCACATCTATGGTGAGGGACAGCAAATTGTGCACTATCATAGCTTGTACTGTACCTGTGCAGACACGTACCATTCATCTTGTACCAATGCCAAATGGGAGTCTGCTGACAATATCTCTCCCCCACAACTATACAGGTACGTCTGGTCTAGATGTGGGACAGTAGCCTGAAGCCGATGAGTATGGGATTGTCCCGTTGTGGCCCACCAGTACCCCAGGCATGTTAAGGTCATGCATGTGACCATGCACACAACTGTTACTCTCAGCCATATCGCGATATCTGCATGTAAACTTGTGGTGGGATTAACTGCATTGCATCACAGTGGTCATCACAGGGACCTATTTGCAGGAGATGTAACATATCTGTAGCATACCTCACAACCTGTCATTGCAAGAAATCTGGACAAAGACTGAAAAAATGGGGGGGACAAAGGCCCAAAACTAGGGACAAGTTTTATAAATTAGTGCTATACAGTGCATATAAATGGTCTACACACACCTGATAGAATGCCAGATATTTGTGATATACAAAATGAGAGCACAATAAAACATTTCCAAACCCTTCCAACCTTTCACGTGACCTATAACCTGTACAATTCAATTGTAAAGCAAACAAATCTGTTAGGGGAACAATTATGACATCTAAAAGACTTACAAGAAGATGGATGCATATGTGTGCACAGGTTGAAGCTAATGCTGTGTTGAAGCAGCTTTCGATATTATTACAGCATTACGTGCTCTTGGATACACACCTGCCATCAATTACAGAGACTCTTTGATTAACAGCAAATAATAGTCAGCTGTCCTACCAGGAGTATTGTATGCATACAGTTTATGAAGCAGCAAAGGGATCTCATTTGTAAAAGGTATCAGCCCAGAAAATGGTACGCATGCATTTCCACTGCACTGCATATACCATGGAACACAGTGAAGACAGTAATCAAATTGTGCTGGAAATATGGGGCAACAGTGACACCAAAGAACTGGACATCCCTCCAAATGTGTGGAAAAGACAAGACCAAAACTTGTCAGGGAGGCTGCCAGGAGACCTACAGCAACACTACAGGATTTGCAGCAATCTTTGGCGAGTACTGGTTGTGTACTACATGTCAACAATTTCCAGTATTCTCCACATGTCTGGCCTATGGGGTAGGTTTGGAAGATGGAAGGCTTCTTGCACACAGAACATCTAGGTCTGGCAAATTTCTCAAGAAAAATGCATCAGGTCTACCAATAGCATGTGGGGAAATGTGTTATAGTATAATGAGACCAAGGTTGCATATTTTGGCCAAAATACCAAAAGGTTTATTCGGCACAAGAACAACTCTGTGCATCACCAAAAAAACACTATCCAGGTGGTGAAACATTGTGATGGCAGTGTCCTGTTTTGGGGTTGCTGTTCATAAGATGAAACTGGGTCTTTAGCCATGGTGGAGGGGATTAGGAAAAGTTCAAAATACCAGTCCCTTTTGGCCCAAAAATCTTCATGTGTCTGCTAGAAAGCTGTGGATGGAGAGGACTTACACCTTTCCACACAACAATAACCCATAACCTACATCAAAAGCCATAAAAAATGTCTTCAGCAGAAGACAATCAATGTTTTGGAATGGCCCAGCCACAGTCCACACATACATCCAATAGAAAATCTATGGGGTGCTCTGAAGAGGCCTGTGCAAAAGAGATGCCCTTGCAATCTCACAGGGTAGGAGGGTTTCTGCAACAGAGACTGTACAAATACTGCTAAGTCAAGATGTACCATGTTGACACACACCTTCCCAAGAGGACTGACTGCTGTTATGAAATCAAAAGGTGCTTTAACAAAGTATTAGTTTAAGGATGTGCAAAATCATGCAACCAGCCTATTGTACATATTTCAACTTCTACGTGTTACCCCTAACCAACATGTTTGTTCTTCAATTGGATTGCACAGGTTATAGGTCACATTAAAGGTGGGAAATGTTATCACATGATTTTTGTGGTCTCATGTTATATATCAGACAAACCTGGCATGTTAACAGGGGTGTCTACACTTATAATATCCACTGTAAGCTTAGAAGGTTGTTAGTGTAACTGGTTCTGTTGCAACATACATGTACTGCAGGTTTTGAAGTGTGAGACTCAAAATATGTCATTAATTAGTGACACCAGTCCTCATATCATCGCAGTAATGTGTCAGACAAACACAGGATTTATGACGAACAGACCAGAAATATGAGCCATGCATGTAGACATTCAGCAACACTCTGCACAGTTGAGAGGTATGTTCTGTAGGAGTTGCCACTGTGCTATACAGGTGAACAGCAATTATGTGTACATGGGTGCAGTGTGTGCTACTTGAAGGCCCATCACCTAACACTACTCACATATCACAGAAGTGTATATAAGTAGTAACATTAAGTGGAAAGAGCTGCACTGCATGATGCTGAGGGTCTATCCAGGATGTGTATGTAGTGATCTGACTGTGTTGTGAATGTCACCAGTTGGCTATTGTAAGGTCTGTGTAATTCTTGTTAATAGGTTAATAGGTTAATAGATTAGTACTAGGCAAACTGCCCTTGTGGGCCATTTTAAGCCTAGCCAATTACCCCATGTGAGAATCAAACCCTGCACCTTGTGTCTGCAAGGTAAACACCTTAATCATTATGCTATCCTCCCACCCTACACATGCCACCTCACCTGTATGTGTGTGCATGTGTAGCAGCAAACGGTATAGTGCAGGTATTAATTTACATATATTGTCTTTCTCCCAGAGGTAGTCATGGTGATTGTGATCCCTCCCACTCAGAATCTGATGTCAGTGTCTCTGCAGACACTGGCAATGATGATGGTCATATTCAGGCACAAGTGGTGTTGTCAGGGGCTGAATCTGTGCCATCGATTGGCATCCCACAGTCATTCACAATGTCCCCGCACACAGTCACAATGCCTACACATGCCCTGTCCCCAGAAGCCACAGATGATGGTCAGTTGGTTGGTGATGGCATGGAACAGGCTAGTGTGGTGACTATGGCAGGTGTGAGTGTACACACTGGCCATAGCCAGAGTGCAGGTGAGGTCCCACACAGGTGGATGGACAGGAGTGCTCACAGGAGGACTGCTGCTCATAAAGCCACTGTCACAAGTGCCACAGCAGGTGTCACCAGATGCATGTTTTGGGCTGTCATGGATGCACAGGCACTTAGTGAATGCAACACCAGATAAATACTCAGGGCGTTGGATGCACCTCTTCCTGATTTACATGACAACATGCATGACCTTGTTGAGGCCACATGCCAAAATACTGAGGTCATCAATAGATGGTGGGGTGAGACCTTGGCAATCCTCGACCATGGCATGTCTGTGCTAGAGTGTGTGATGGGAGATGGGCGTCAGCCAAGTGGACGTAGGTCAGCACCAACATCAGCTGAGTGTCTACGAGGCCATGCACCTTCCCAATCTCGTAGTGGCAGTGACACCAGCACTACTGAAGGGGGGCTGCTGTCCACATCACAACAGAGCAGGCCATGGGCACTTGGTCCTGCCCAGTCCCATCAGGGCAAGGATCCAGCAGACAGCAGTCACCATCAGGAATCAGTATTACATCTGGCCTTGGGCCTGGTGGTGCCAGTGAGACCCACGGCAGGACCTGTTCACATGTCCATGGATGGAGATGGTGAACTGGACACCCTGCCATGTACGGTCCACAGCTGTCCAACATACTCTTGTGTAGGGCAGCTACATGGCATAACTGTGTGCATATATACACACACACATCAGTATCACAGGCAGGTCACCTCCAGACACACACAGCACCTCTGCACAGCCCATCTATAGGATACACCTTCAAACACACATACACATGGATGTCAACCGTATGGCCCAGCCTAGGCCTCTGGCAAACCCACACCACACCACACCCTGTGCATATGAAGATACCTGTGCCACATCCCTGGCATCCATACCATCGATGCAGAGTCAGGCTAATATGGGTCTGATGCACAGGTTGAATATAGTACAGTGTAGCTATGTAATACTGCATAAGGTGTTGCCTGCTTGGATTTGTTATGGGTACACATAAAGATGTATGTACCTTATTAGCCGTAATTAATTATTGCTGTTAGTACCACTGACTGAAAGTAGTCCGACATGCTGTATTCGGTTTGTGTTCCAGGTGTCTGTATGTCTGCACGCTGCGGCCCTGCAAACATTACCAACGTGGAGTATGGCAGAGTGGAAATACACTGATCGTTTCATAGCCAAGGTACAAGTTTATATGTACATTTACCAGGTGTGTATGCATGCATCAGTGTGTGATGGACACTGTTGTCAGACAGTGTGACTTTGCGTACATATCCCTTGTCATGGACAGGTAGCCTTCAGACATGTCACCGGTGTTGTGTAGTACCACAGGCTCATATATATGGAACAGGTTACTGGAGGACTGCCAGAAGGTCCCTCACAAGCTTAGCCATTAGATTGACCACAACAGCTTCATGTGTCAGCACCTGCTGCCCTTGCCATTTCTTTCCCATACACTCAACCCTGATTCAGTTGGTGAGGGCATGCAGGGTACTGTTTATGACAGGTTTGTGGTACATATTCATGAGTTCACAGGTTGGAACAAGGAGACAAAATGGTATATCCTTTGCATACACACAGTAAAAACTAACACAGGGGATGTGCATACAGTAACAGTAATACAAACACAGCTGGCAATAGACAGATTTGTAAACCTACATATCCAGTTTATTGCACTATAGTGCTACATACACATGACATGCCCCACATAGATTATATGCATGGGGCATAACCCACTATCTCTTAAAACATGTAATGTTGTGAATGCCTTCATGGATGGTGAGATAACCCACCAGAAATAGCAACTGGACACATCTATTGCTCCTACAAGCCTGGAAAGTGCTAGGGTAACAGATGTATCAGAATGATGTTTCAGTCAGGTATGATATCTGATGCTGGCATGTGTGTCAGTACACTAACTCTGACGTATTTGGCAACAACATCACATGCATGGCCATTGTTAGGGGACACAGACCACATATGGGTTGCAAACATCCAGATATTCCATAGACATCTGTACAGATGACTGATATGACCTGTACAATGGTTTAACATGCTGCATGTGAGGCAGATGCCATTAACACGCTATATAAAACAATGCATCAAGAGGTGGTAAACAGGCGTGGATGGTACACACATCAAAATGGTATGTCCCACACAGGATATGATTCTCACCCAAACGTACACAGTTGCCAGTATTGAGATTAGAACCCTTACATATCTAGTTATTTCTACTATAGTTTTATGCAGTTATCAGATGTGCCACAGAGCTTATATGAATTCACTTTGTCCCAAGGTACTTCTAAGGTGAATGACATCAACAGGCCTTGTAAAGTAGCATGATGGGAAGTGTACAGGGTGGTATACAGCTCAAAATGGTATAACCCACACACAATATGATTCTCCACACACACAGTTGCCAGTATTGTGATTAAAACCCCAACTATCTAGTTACTTCTACTATAGTGTTATGCAGTTATCAGATGTGCCATAAAGCTTATATGAATTCACCTTGTCCCAAGGTACTTCTAAGGTGAATTACATCAGTAGGCCTTGTAAAGTAGGGTGATGGGAAGTATACAGGGTGGTACACAACTCAAAATGGTATAACCCATACACAATATCATTCTCAACCCAAACATACACACACACACAGTTGCCAGTATTGAGATTAGAACCCCTATCTATCTAGTTATTTCTACTATAGTGTTACGCATTTATCAGATGCACTACAGAGCTTAACCTTGTCCCAAGGTACTTTTAAGGTGAATGACATCAGCAGGCCTTGTAAAATAGGGTAATGGAAAGTGTACAAGGTGGTACAAAACTCAAAATGGTATAATCCACACATGATATGATTCTCACACACACACACACACACACACACACACACACACACACACACACACACACACACACACACACACACACACACAGACACACTTGCTTGCCAGTATTGATATTAAAACCCCTGCCTATCTAGTGATTTGTACAATAGTGTTACGCAGTTATCGCATGAGCTGCAGAGCTTACTACACTGACAACTGGCCAAATGTGTTGATAAGGGGAATGACATCAGCAGGACAAATAAAATAGGGCACTGGGTGGGAAACATATCAAAATACTTCTTTTTACAAACATGCACACTTACACACTCACACACACACATTTGCCAGATCTGCGAGTAGAACCCCTGCCTATCTAGTGATTTGTACTACAGTGTTACACAGTTATCGCACATGCTATGGAGCTTACTGGGCTGACAACTGGCCAAAGGTGCTAATAAGGGGAATGCCATCAGCTGGACTGATAAAGTAGGGCACTGGGTAGGAAACTTATCAAAATACTTTTTACAAACATAGACACAGACACACACACACACACACACACACACACACACACACACACACACACACACACACACACACACACACACACACACACATACTGGATCTGACAGTAAAACCCCTGCCTATCTAGTGATTTGTACTATAGTGTTACACAATTATCGCACACACTATGGAGCTTACTGGACTGACAACTGGCCAAAGGTACTGATAAAGGGAATGACATCAGCAGGACTGATAAAGTAGGGCACTGGGTGGGAAACTTATCAAAATACTTCTTCTTACAAACACACACATTCACACTTATACAACCACACACACATTTGCCAGATCTGAGAATAGAACCACTGCCTATCTAGTGATTTGTACTATAGTATTACACAGTTATTGCACGCGCTACAGAGCTTACTGGGCTGACAACTGGTCAAAGGTGCTGATAAGGAGAATGACATCAAGAGGGCTGATAAAGTAGGGCACTGGGTGGATAACTTATCAAAATACTTCTTACAAACACACATTTATACTTACACATCCACACACATTTGCCAGATCTGAGAATAGAACCACTGCCTATCTAGTGATTTGTACTATAGTGTTACACAGTTATTGCAGGTGCTACGGAGCTTACGGGGCTGACTACTGGCCAAAGATGCTGATAAGGGGAATTACATCAGTAGGACTGATAAAGTAGTGCACTGGGTGGGAAACTTATCAAAATACTTATTTGTACACACATACACACACCCTTATACACCCACAAACATATTTGCCGGATCTGAGAGCTTAACCCATGCCTATCTAGTAATTTCTACTATAGTGTTACACAGTTATCACATGCACTATGGAGCTTACTGGGCTGACAGTTGGCCAAAGGTGCTGATAAGGAGAATGACATCACCAGGACTGACGAAGTAGGGCACTGGGTGGGAAACTTATCAAAACTTCTTCTTAAAAGCATACATACTTACACTTATACACCCACACACACACTTGCCAGGTCTGAGAGTAGAGCCTCTGCCTAACTAGTGATTTCTACTATAGTGTTACACAGTTATCACATGCACCATGGATCTTAATGGGCTGACAGTTGGCCAAATGTGCTGATAAGGGGAATGACATCAGCAGGACTGATAAAGTAGGGCACTGGGTGGGAAACGTATCGAAACTTCTTCTTACAAGCATACACACTTACACTTATACACCTACACACACATTTGCCGGATCTAAGAGAAGAACCCCTGCCTATCTAGTGATTTGTACTATAATCTTACACAGTTATTGCACACGCTACTAAGCTTACTGGGCTGACAACTGGCCAAAGGTGCTGATAAGGGGAATGACATCAGCAGGACTAATAAATTGGGACACTGGGAAGTGTTGTGGCTGGGAATGGCCTAAAACTGTTTCACCTACAAACAAACACATACTCCCTCACTCTCTCTCTCTCACACACACACACACACACACACACACACATACTTGCCAGTATTGAGATTAGAACCCCTACCTATCTAATTATTTGTACTATAGTGTTGTGCAGTTATCGCACATGCTACAGAGCATATAGGGGTGATAGGTGTCCAATGGTACTTCTAAGGTGAATGACAGCAGCAGATCTTGTGAAGTAGGGCAATGTGAAGTGTACTGCGTAGGAACAGTAGACCTATGGACACACACGCACACACACACACACAGGCAGGTGATGTGATATTATAAACCCAACCTCAGTACTATTACACAGTGGGGCCAGCCTTTTATGTTGGGACGTGCCACTGTTTACAACTGGTATGCCACTGCCCACAGCAAGACATCACTGTATGCCATTCAGGGTATCCGTGTGTGTGACTCACTCTGTCTGTGTCCCCCCTGTCTCTCTCTCTCTCTCTCTCTCTCTCTATCACTGTCTCTCACTTCCCCACATCTATGTGTGTGTATGCTTGACATATGTTATCTGTTGCCCATATATATGTCTGTGTATCTAACACAACAGATGCAGATATATCACATATGAGCTACCTACAGGTAGCTGAGGCAATCCTGTCTGGTGTGTGTGTGTGTGTGGGGGGGGGGGGACAGTTAAGGTGTACATAGTTGTCTGCATGCACATACATACATACACAATACAGTCATATAGTCCGATGTGGGTTCCAACATGTCCTGTGATTCTCTAAGTGTAGGAGCATGCCCAGTGTGACCTCCTATAGTTAGAGTGGGACTCCATTCCAGAGATAGGTGTACTCCAGTCCAGGGTTCTGTGTGCTATAGCCATACCTCTCAGGGGTACGCAGGACTTTCCTTGGGGTACTAGGTCTGTTTAGGAGACATTTTCCGATATATCTGAAGTCTGACACTGCAATGTTTTGTGTCATTACCTAATGCCGGGCATCCTCAGTTCATCACAGTGCTTGACCAGAGGAATACTAGTTGTATGATGCATAGACCAATATTATGAGAGCAGCTATGTACATTCTTGCCCAACAAGGCCATTTGTGAGGTGCGGCTACAGTCAGTTGAGTGATGATGTGCTGTGTAAATAGTCCAGCAACTTGGTGACATATTGGCTGGGGATCTCCTGCTTGTGTGGTATCTTTCTAACTTGAAATGTCATCTCCTTGTGTGGCCATACCTCTCACCTGTACTTTTTTTGGCAGGTTGTCCAGGTGTTTGGCTAGAGGTTTCATCCTGTCTACATAAACATTTGTGTTTATGGCAAGTTAGCTACATATAGTTGAAGAGTGATGTTACAAAATAATGACAGACATTACTGTTTCAGACTACATAACCTTCAGACAATTCCTGCTACTGCAAACCCCTTACCCTAACAACTTTCTCAGTATGTAAGGGTGATATTTACAACCCATGCCTATCATTCTGCCTTTGTTCCACGTTTATTTCTGCCCTTGTGCAGAACTCTTGCTGTCAGAGGTTGGGAGTTATGGGTGTGGGCACAGAGTGCATTCTACTGTGCAGGCATGTCCATTACATGTAAAAGCAAACATAAGAAAAAAGGATTATTGAAAATAACCACTGGCAACAATACCAAAAAGCACTATATTCACAAAAGCCTTAGCACCTCGGCTACACATCCTTCAAGATGACCATTAATGTGTAGTTTATTCCACATAGCACTATGACTTCCAGGTATGTCAGTGGCAGAGCAGTGGGTGTCGCTGACATGCATAACAGTTGACGATGCAGTTATCTGCACATGGTTCTGTAAAAGATGGCACTGTACCTAGGGCACTACAAGATGACTGCCAGGAGAACGTGCTGGCCAGATCCTGACAGTATTAACCACACATACACATAGCTCATTGACCCCCTGCTTATTGTGGACAGGCAACATGTTTTCATGTGTATTGGTACAGCACTGCCAAGGTGTGCTATGCTGCTATTTTCCTGGAAACATACATGTTACTGCATTTCTGTGGGTATATGGGGGGCACACCTGTCAACTGTACAAATTTGCACAGACTGTGCTATTTGCTTTACATTTTGGTTCCATTTACCATACTATTGTGCCTTGTCTTGGGGACTAGAGGCATATCATTAAAGATCACAGGTCAGATTGTAATGGCATACATTTGAGTTTCAGACTTCTTACCCTTCGTAGCCTTATTGCAACTGTGAGGCCTGCTGTGCTATCACTGTGTGAGTCTGTAGGGGGTTATTCAACACTGCCACCATTTGTGTGCCTTTACCAGACATTTCTCTCTGGTTTTCTACAGCTAACTTGCTGTGTGGGTGTGAGGAGTAGGTATGGGACCCCCACACTGACATCCATGCCGGTGACCTATGACCCACCCAGTTAGTTATCCCCACACATATACTGCAGTGGGATTTGCCACCTTGGGTACTACTGCATAGTGTGGGGAGGCCAGTTTTGGGCAGACATTTCCCGGTGTCGCACATAGCTGTCAGATGTCTGCTGCTATCCCAGTAGGCCACCCCATTCCCTTGCATGCATGCAGTATTACCATACATATGCTACCAAAACATACTAATCCAATCATTTATTGTTAAGAAGACTGACTTACCTTGTGCCTGCAGCAGTTGTGAGGATGGTGCTTGAGGGCTGCCTATGTTGCATGCATACCGTACACTGCCTATACATGGTAAGTTACAGGTAATGTGATGTGTGTTTCATCCATTTTACTGTGTGTGTGAGTCAAAGAGAGGTGTCGGTCCCTGGGGTCCCTACAGTGTCAGTATGTGTGCTATGTGTTGCCTCTTTGCTGAGGCCTGAGTATACTGGGCACGCCTCTGTCTGCCTACAGGAGCAGGCTCAGGGGCCTCCTCCTCTGAGTCCCTCTGTGCCTGTGGGGACCTTGGCAATGGTGGTGGGCTGTGTGGCCCTTCCCCATGCTGTTCCTGCTGCAGTTGTTTTTGCAGGATTATATAGTGTAACATGGCACATACTATGAACATGTGTGCACATGTGGCTGGAGAGTTCTGCAAGGCTCCAACAGATATGCCAATGCAGCAGAACCGTGACTTGAGCATCCCAATTACATGCTCTATAATGATCCTGGTTTGTGCGTGTGCCTCATTATGGTGTTCTTGTGTGGGTGTGTGTGCATGTTTGATGGGTGTTATCATCCATGGCTCCAATGCATAGCCAGTATCCCCCACCAGATGGCCATACAGGATGCCCCCACTGGCAAATGCCTGGTACAGCTGTGACGAATGCCAGATGTGGGAGTCGTGATAGCTTCCAGGGCTGCCAGCACACACATTCATGATAATGCCCTGGGCATTGCACATGATGTGGTAGTTGATGGAGACAAATCCCTTGCGGTTTATGTAGACCCTACTCTGTTCCCCGGGTTGTGCTTCGATGTGGATGTGCATGCAGTCTATCACACCCAGTACCTTTGGGTATTCTGCTACACGGTGGAAGAGACACATATTGCTGGTCCTCTTCTCATGGGTGTTGGGGAAATAAATGTGCTCACTGGTATGTGGTAGCATGGCATCCAGGAACTGGTGAAGTACCCTGGATGCAGATGCCTGTGAGACCCCCATGATGTCCCAAGTAGGTCTTTGGAAAGTACCTGTAGCTAGTTTCTTAAGGCTACACATACCTTGGTATCCACTGGGATGGGTTCCTCTCTGTTGGCTCTAGGTCTGAGTTGAGGCCTGCACAGTTTGATGATTTGCGGAAGTATGTCTCTGTCCACCCTGTAGTGCTCTACTATCTCAAGATCATTTAGCCCCTGGTATGTTACCCTGGGTCCGAACACTCTTCTCCTCCTCGGTCTGTGGCAGTTGTCAGCATTATTCTCCTCACCGCCTTCAGCCTCAAGCACATACTGATGGATCAAAGCAATGGCAGCCCCTAAAATTTTTCCAGTTAACATTCCCCTGCATGTATACACCAATGGTGCAGAATTTGTGGGAAAAACTAGACTGTAAGGTGGTTCCTAGTTTATGCTGTTGTGCTGTAGATGCTGCCTGTATGATTGGCTGAATATGATGCCTTCCACCTGCTAGCTAAGTAATTTGTTTTTGATTGCTTTTAGTTTATTTTCCTTTTTTCCCCTACCCATTTCCACCCCTTTTAAGCCCCGAGGCATGCCGGGCAAACCCGGTGCCCAAATGTAAACAGTCCTGCTATTTCCATTTTTTTGTTTTTGTTTTAGACCCAGTGCACACTGCGCAAACCCATTTAGCTTATGTAAACACTAAGAAATGGTCCTCCCTGGACGTGAACACAATCTTCACTTGATGGAATAAGTCAATACAGCCTCAGACACACCTCCTTGCTTAGCTGTGCTTAGCTAAGCTTATCTGAGGGCCACAGAGTTCCAATGTGCTTACACCATGTATGACACCCCCCTTTTCAAGTCTGTTGCTCCTCCTGCTTACACGATTGTGTTATAGCACCTACACAGTTAGGTGCAGTTTGGCACTTGGAATATTTTTGTGATTCAGTAAATTTCCCCTCATTTGCATACCCCACTGCCTTAGTCCATAGTTACTGCACTACCCCAGAGCCTTTCCCCTTAACAACCACTGTTCCCTGGTATAGTTTTGATTCTGAATGGCATAGACTATAATGGCAAAATGCAGATTTCCCTTAAAATTGAGTTTTCACATTTTCTTCCATTTTCGGCACGATCCTGTTTGTGCACCGCTGCCCTATGCTTAAACAGTCGAGATCGCCACCCCCCCAAAAAAAAAAAAACTTTTATTTTTGTAAAAATTAAACACTTTTATATATCAATGGCCATATATTTGGTCATTGGCATGCCTAAAGATTATAATACATGCTTTTATTTGAGCTGCCATGCCTCCCTTTTAATTTTTGCAGAAATGTATTCAGCTAGTAGCCGAATACATTTCTGCAACTAACACTATTCTTGCACGGATGCCTGCCTGCTTGCTGAATCGCTAATTCACCTCATTTGCATGTTCTTCATCAACAAATGAGGTAATTAGCATCATGCAGTGGTGTCCATGCAGGAATAGTGTAAGCAGGCTTGTGCACATCAGAACAGCAGTTTACTGGATCGCTCGGCGGCCATATTCCATCCAGGAGCAGCTACACTGTTCCTGCGTGGAAAAAAATGCTTAGTGAATCCCAGGGAATGTCTTACCTCAAAATATAAAGCAATAAGGGAAAAAAGTAAAGAAATCACATGCCATCGTGGAAGTATCGGATAGAGAAAACTATAAAGCAATTATGACAAGAAGTATCACTTTTAGAAGAGTATAGAAGAGGGAACAGATCAACAATACTACTTAGAAATTCAAGAAATACAGACATGATGAAAGCAATGCACAGTATTAGAACAGACCAGGATTTATTGTACACTATTACAAATAATAGACACTAAAGATATCAGCACAGGCAGAAAAACTTAGAAGATATGCACACAGATATAAACAAAAAAAAACAAAATAAGCAATTCATTGATGACACAAAATGTTTTATAGAGAATTGGGAAACAAAGCAAAAGGAACAGAAACACCACCAAAAAAAGAAGAACTAGACACATTTTGGAGAAATACCTATGAAGATCTAGTAGAACATAATAAAGATGCTGAATGGATAGAAGAAGTTACAGAAGTAGGAAGAAGTTCAAATGTACAGAATAGGAAATGGGATAATGTAATGGCCAGAGAAATTAAAACAAAATTAAGAAAAGTTCCTAACTGGAAAACCCCGGGCTCAGATGCAGTACATAACTTCTGGCTAAAAGTATTAACATCTTTACATGAAGATTTAGTTCTGACTGAAAACTACTCATTTGCACACTCCAAACAGACACTAACCTGGTGAACAACAGGAAAGACAATACTCCTTAAGAGTGAACCTGGAAGCTATCCTAAAAACTACAGACCAATAACTTGCCTTCCAATTATGTATAAACTATACACTGGAATTGATTCCTATAGAGTTTATAGTCATTTAGAAGAATACTCTAGCAAGGTTCATAGGTTCATATGTTCATAGGCAATAGAATAAAAGGGTAACTAAAGAAAGTCATATAGAGCAAAAGATCATTTGTTGTTAAATAAAGTCATAATGGAGAATTGTAAAAAGGGGAAGAATCTAAGTATGGCATAGATAGATTACAAAAAAGCATTTGACAGCATCCCACATTCATGGATAAAGGAGTGCTTACAAATGTAGAAGATACACCCTACATTGACCAGTTACAGTACAGTGATCATGAAACAGTGGCAAACCACTTTGCAGCTAAGCCATGATAAAGGATAAAAATTCAAAGGGGGATATTACAGGATGATTCTTTGTCACTGTTGCTCTTTTGTCTTGCCCTTAACCCATTAAGCTGCCTGCTTAATAGATTAGGTCATGGTTACAATTTGGCTCCCAGAAAACAACGTGTAAAAACTATCTTCTTTTT
The DNA here is from genome assembly GCF_019279795.1 of Protopterus annectens. Classification (NCBI taxonomy): domain Eukaryota; kingdom Metazoa; phylum Chordata; order Ceratodontiformes; family Protopteridae; genus Protopterus; species Protopterus annectens. The sequence continues at coordinate 1,020,693,020 of NC_056732.1, read as the reverse complement.
CTGGATGATTTAAAACTGCATTGTTCATCAGATGAGTTGAAAGGACAACTGAAAGTGGTCAAAGCTTTCACAGATAGTATAAGAATGTCATATGGTCTTGATAAATGTGCAAAAGTAACATTTAAAGCAGGAAAGCTGTAGCCCAATGAAAATATCATTCTAGGGCAGGAAGGTGATATGAAAGAACCTGAGCAGGAGGGAGTGTATAAATATCTGGGAACTGAAAACGGATTTACAATAAAACATGAACAAATGTGAACAAAACTCAGTAAGGAATATTTTAGAAGACTAAAATTAATACTGAAAACAGCCCTGACATCTAGGAAGAAAGTCCAAGTTATAAACTAAATTGCTCTTCCGGTTTTAATTTAACAGTTTTTGGGTGATTGGCCCCAAAAGCCATTGGTTCAGTTGGACAGGAAAACAAGAAAAATGCTTCATACTTATCAAATGATATATAAAAATCAGTACATACCAAGATTATATATCCTTCATTCTGAAGGAGGTATGGGCTTCCTTGAAAATGATTACATGTATAGATCAGCAATCGTAGGACTGTATACATATCTGCTGACCTCATCAGATTCAAACATAGTGAAAGTTCTGAAACATGAAGAGAACAAGTCTAAGATGACTTCCTTGCTTAGTTTAGCAGAAGCATGTTGGTGTCAAGTGGGACTGCAAACCAAACAAGAAATAGATAAAAATCAGGAAGCAACTGAATGTGCCAAAAAACAAGAAAGAATATAAGGAGAAGGATCAGATAAGAAGGCAAGAAATGTGGAAAAGGCATAAATATAGTTGTAAGTACAGAAAACCTGTGGAACAACCTAGTTCAGGATCTAATGCAGGAATGGTTAAGGAAAGGAGAATTTAAACCAAAAGATGAAAGGTTAATACCAGAGTCTCAGGATAATGGACTAAATACATGTTGGTTTACAAAGTCCTTTGAGCATATGGGAGAAACAAACAAATGCAAGTTCTGTAAAACAGAATTGGAAACAGTTACATATCTTGTTGCTGGGTGTGATACCATAATGGCAGAGGGCCTGTATACTGAAAGGCATAATAATGTGGCAAGACTGTTGCACTGGTGATTGTGTAAACATTTCAATTCTGAAGTAGCAGCTTTGAAAACATAAGCCACAAAGCATTATAGAGAATGATAAAGTTTATATCACATAGGATCATCCATTCCAACTGGCCAGAAAAACAGATATAGTAGTCCATGAAAAAAAGACAAAGTAGCATTGATCATAGAAATTGCTACACCCAGTGATTACAAAGTCTTATGTACAGAGAGACACAAAGTCAACTTACCAGGATTTGCAGGCAGAAACTAGAGCAATGTGGAAGAAGGATACCCAGACAGTTCCAATAGTAGTAGGCACAATGGATCTCATAAAAAAGAATTTACACTCTTATTTAGATATGCTACCGATACATATAACTCCATATGAATTGCAGAAAGAGTCAGTTCTGGGCATGTTGCAGGTACTGTTAACAACACTTTTGTCTAACATCAAAGACTGAAACAATACTAATTTCATGATCTTTAATCATACTTTCATTTAGGAATAGGGACATTGTATTAGAAACTCAAATGACTTGGGGAAATTAAACCATATACCATTTTCTAATTACATCTACCAATGCTACCCCTGCCACCTCCTGCTCCTTACCTTTACTCCTATATAGAGCTCATATTCTCACCTGCCCACATATCTCAATAAATTCAAAACTTGAGTCATGCAAAAAATAAAAGTGTTAAATTTGCAGCCAGTGCAACTTATTATACCCATCACTGTACTGTCCTACAATCTCTTAAATGGCTTGAACATCCATGACACCTTAGCTATTTACAACTCATGACTGACCAGAAAATCATGTATAAACCTACTGCCTGCCAAGCACTCAATTACTATACTACATGGCTACCTACCTAAAAGACACCTAAGATCAAGGGACAAATAACTTTTCTGTTTATAAACCTAATAAATCAGCAAGCAGTCTTTACTCATATACTGTGGACAAAACATAGAACACCCTATCTATAAACATCAGAGCAAATTCTAACCTTCTAGCACTTAAACATTAACTAAAAGAATTTGTAACTAAATCATGGATCTGCTCCTCTTTCAACCCTGGCTGAAAGCATTACCACTTTCCCTTATCCTGTAACACACACCATTTGTCATATCTCAACTCTCTTTCACAGTTTCATAGATTAGTAGGCTAGTAGTAGGTTAAATTACCTTGAGGGCCATTTTATGCCTAGCCAATTTCCTTTTTTGTGGTCAAATTATCTATCCCATTTGGTTGTAGATTGGCCTTACCCATCCCATGGTCGATAATTATATATTACCCCTAATGAGAATAATTGGGATCATACCATCGATAATTTAAGGGGACTCATGCCTGGGATGAAGCATTTAGGAGCTACCTCTGTCCATTACTAGTAGGGGGGCAGTCCTGAGGTAAACTTTGTTTCCTTTACATAGATCCAAGTTGTGCTTGAATATGGACGGGGACGAACTTTGTTTTATATGGATGGGGAGTCTGTTCCAGAGCAGTGGTATCCTCTGCAAGATATATCTGTCCCTCCACACCATTCTACTGATGTTGCAGAAAATGTTTATATCCCTAGTATTTCTGATGCTATCTGATGCACTGATATGCACAAATCTATCAGTACAGGGTTGGAGGATGCCTTGAATGCCAAACACGTCATATCTTAGCAAGCTGTAGGATACCGAGTATAGTGACAAGGCTTTGATTCAGTCCATGTAAGACATGTTGTTCAGGCACTGTATCCTTTTAGTAAGGTATCTCTGTGGGCATTCTAGTTCTTGCATGTGTCTGGACACATTCATTTTATGACCTACCGTTTTTCTGCCATGTGTCCTAAACTCTATTCACCTATCTCCTACTATAATTCTCTTTCTCAATTTCTCTTACCTCACTCTTCTTTCACATAACCTTCTAACTTACTATCAGCCATCTTCGGCTCATCTGACTTCTCAGTGAACCACTGTTACACATGCCTATTTTATACTGCACTTTGTTCACACATTTTTCTTGAACAAGTCAGTTAACAGACATTGTTCCGGGGTTGCCCATGTGAAGAAACTGTGTGTCCAGTGGGCCTGCCTGAATAAAAAATAGGATTATTATTATTATTGCATTTTTCTCAAAAATATTCAACTCTTATTCATCCAGTGTTAAAATGTTTATCTTGTACTGTTGCTTTTCTACTGTTTTCCTTTTAATAATATAACCATTCTTATCTAAATGTGTACAATGCACACTTTAATATTACTGTACATTCTGATTATGTAAATGACATGTTTGGAACTTTTCTCCCTGGGTCTCCATTGAATATGGGTACTCTGGACCCAGAAGGACTTTCCTGGTAAACCAATGTCAATAAATAATATAAGCTGCACTTCTGGCTGCAGCTCTGTCACATGCATGTACTGCAACGTGCCCACATTTAAGAGTGTTTACCAGTTCTGGGGGCAGTTAGAGCTAGTCTGGAGATTCTTCCCGTTAAAAACAAGTCACCACTAATAGCTTTGGCCAAGTCTTCAATGTGCTCTAACATTCTCCTGATACTGGATTGTGTAAGTCTGTTAATTAAGTCCGTTCACCGATCGTTAAGGTTCAGATTCACTTGACTTTTCGTCAAACCAATCAAACATTCTAATATGTGTAACATTGGGGGAATACAGGGTGCAAGCACCACCTTAGAATTCAGGCAACATAAAGGAATAGCATTGCAAGATCTGCTACTGGATTTTTTACAAAGATTCTTGTATTTTTTGTGAACTCTGTAAAAATGTTTTTAGGTCATTTGGCTACAAGAGCCTAAGAACGTGGTTCTAAAGAGGTATCATCAGAAGCATATTAAATATCAGTTATTAAATGGCCAGATGCTATTTTTTGCCACTCCTCAGAGCTCCAGATCCTTTTACCAGGGAAGAAAGCTTCATGACCCTCTACCTCCATTTAAAATGTTCTGTCCCCATGAAGGATGCATATTCTAGTGGAGATCCTGAAAAAATCGTATTGTCATCACTCGTATTGTACCCTTATGGGTCAGTGGATTTGATTAGAGTACGTCAATTCCAATTCTCCCAGATCTAAATCCAAAGACCCTTGTAGACAGGGGCCTAATTTCCTCTTTAAGTGAGATGAGATTTCTGAGGTGAGAAGGACTGAGGGTTGTAGCACTTATGTGGTAACCTTTGTCAGGCAGCAAAGTCTCTAAAGTCAAATTAAGGAAGAACAGAAATGGGCATCTTGGAGTCAGGTGCCCAGTATTCTGGCTTAGCATGGACCTGCTAATAAAGTCAAAGTCCTCAAAATTGGAATTAGAGAACCAGTGGGGAAATCCACTAAAACTACTGGAATCTTTTACAAAGTAGCTGGGTGAGACATGATGTTTCCCCTAGAACCTTCCTGTCAACAACTGATGCCCAGTGCAAACACCTGGGAACCATCATGTAGTTGTGGAATAACATTCAAAGGCATTGAGGTGATTAGCAATGTGACTCTGAAGGGGTTATGAATGGTGGGGAAGTGAGCTCTGCAGATAATTGGACCAGGGTAGATGCATCTGGCCTTTACCAATTTCACAGCTCTTTGGCCAAAGCAGGAGCAGTAGGGTCTTTATGGCCATCCTCTCTCCCGGCAAATTCCTTAATCAGGATCTTTCTACCATTCTCCATTTTTCAGTACTTAAGCATCCTCTCAGGGGTTTCCTTCATCTTTTTCCTACATTTATGACTAGAGCAAAGGCTTTGCTGCTGTGGAGAGGCAGATGTCCTTGTCCCACTGCAATGCAAACAGTTCTATGGTTACAGTCTCATTTCAGTGAGACTTGAATAACAGAACTGACTATTCACTCCTGCAGGAAAAAAGAGAAAAGAAAATTAGCATAATGGTACTTTCAGCTAGAGGCAACCCCCCACCCCCACCCTGGCAAAGAAAAGAACTGGGACATGTCTGAGGATGGTGAGCAGCAAAATGGCAGAACATTCATGAACCGTGGTAGGACCTGAAGTCAGTGGTGACTCATATCAACAGACCCCCCCCCAATGCATAAGTGCAAATGGTAAACACAATCTGAATGTATGTGCATGTGATCCAGAAACACCAAAAAGAAAGGGGGGGTTACACTCCCTTTGTAGATAGGTTTGGCTGATACCATCTGTGTGGGGAGGTAAATTTGCATGACTTCAGAGAAGTTTGAAAACTCTTGAAATTTGGCCAGAAGACTGTCATCCACCTATGGATACATTCCATATATTATGAATATGTTGGAGTAATGATCCTTATGATGAATATAATAAGCTAGACACACATATACGGAAATAAATAAATGTACAATGCAAAAACAATTATAATGAGAGCTTTACTTTCAATAACTCAGAACACTCCAGCATGCCAAATGATGAAATTTATAGAATTAGCTGTTATGATAGGATATAAGGTGTTTTGTAAACATTAATGTATTGAATTATTTATAGTTAGTATAAATACATTTACACTATCAAATATATACTATATAGTGTTATACATAATAACTTAGGTTTTTAATTATATGTTTCTATTCATGCATATATTTAATATATTTATTGTATATATTTATTACACATTATTTTAACATTTTTGACATATATATTTATTGTTTATACACACACATTTTTATACATTTTTATATATCTTTTTACATATACTTTCTATATATACCCTCTACATGTAATTTTAAGAAAATAGATGTTGACAACAACACTTATTATTATTGTTACCATTTTGGATATTAATAACAGTACTATTAGTTCAAAAAGTTAATAGTAAAAAAGTAAAAAAGTTAAAAAGTAAAAAAGCTAAAAAAGCTAAATTTAATAATAAATATTATTGTTATTATCTATTACCTTTTACTATTATTACATATTTCCAATATATATTGTAGTACTCAATTGATTGAGAGATTTAGTTCTAGGTGAACACCTTTATTTAAAATAGCCCTAGTCACTCGCATTTATTTTAAATTCAAGTTGTTCGTTAAATGAAGGAATAAACATTAAAGTTAATAGTTTAAAAGCAGATTATATTCTGTATCCTCACAAAATCAGAGTTCATCTGCCTTCCACAATTACAAATGTACAGTATACATGATGTTATTTGATGCCATTATTTATTCATTGGCTTATTTTTAAGCTACGTGCAGGGTTTTTGATACTTATGATATCATGGTCTATGCTTTTGAGTATGAACCGGATGTTGCGCCTCTATTGGCGTGGTTGCATTATCCTTGCTTTATTTTTCAAGTTTTACTATCTTATTGTTCTAAACACATGGTTTTAAAATAAATATAATCTATCATTTAGTTTAGAAGCATAATAGTTTGTTTTGTATAGGAGTTAGGATACTTGACGTTCAATTGACTTGTATGCTGTTTTAAATTAGTTCTTTCATTAAGTAAAAATTAGTGTCCTGCCTTAATGATGATTTTTACCTGTGTTTATTGTAATGCATATGTTAGGCATGAGTTATTAAAGCAAAAAAGACATTTAATGTTGATGTTAACGCTGATGGCTGCAAGATGATGATAATTTTTTAGCACTTGTAGCCGTAGTTTGTGTTTATTTAAATATTTAAATAATCATATTTTAAATTGATGGATTAATTGTTTAAATTATATTGGAATGAGTATATAAGTAGCTAGTAGTTGAAATACTAGCTGTTCTTCTGAGGAAGTTGACGTTACTTTTTCGCAACGAAAAGTGTATGCCGATTATCACACTTAAAGAAAGTTAACTTAATAAAGGTCTTGTGGAACTTATTGACCTCTCAGATTGCTGGCTCTTTCTTCAAGAGTATGCCAAATGAACTTTCATTAAATGGAACATATCCTCCAACAAAATACTGTTTCCCCCTCCCCAAAAATAAAACTCTATCCCTCAAAATCCAAAAGGTACCCTAACTGCAAAACACAGAAAAATGAAGTACAGGGTCAGGCACAACAAATAAGTTTCCTAAATATAATACAAAAATAGCAAATCATCTCCTTTTTTATCTATATGGCACCCTGTTTTACTGCTTTTGACAAAAGGAGCAAAGTCCCTTTCTTGGTTAAGCAAGCTGTTAACTTGATTATTTTCCACAACATGATGCAGAGAATCTTCTCAGAATTAATTACTTATTTTTCCATGGTAATCTCTATATGCAGTTTCTTTCCCAATACAGTAAGTCAATAAAATACCTAAAGTTCAACAATACTGTACTGTAGAAAAATCCCACAAGAATTGTCCACAGTTCTTCTTTATTACACCTTCCAGTGCATCAGCTTTTAACAGGCTTCAAAGGAAGTATACCATCAACTGCTAAGACAGATCAATTTATGATACTAAAAAACAAACACCCATAAAAAACAAGTAAAACTTATTTAAAAATTTACATTGCTAACACTAATGAAAAATACATCATTCTTAACATTTAAAGCAAAATAACTGAACTCCAACTGATTTCCTGATTCAAACCAAGCAGAACTAAAGTATTATACTGCAATATAAAACATGTTTCTTTATAATTTAAAACATGTTTAACAGCACGGTCTATTATATTTGTATTAGCCTGGCCTTTACGTTCTTATATTCAGAATTTTGACACTCATAAAATGTTTAGATATGGGGATTTTAAAATCTTTTTTTTTTTCTTTATATTTCTGCAGTGTTCTTTCAACCTTACTAAGAATCTTCTATTTGCTTCAGCAAGATGTGTCTTACCACAGGCACACTGTATGGCAAACGCATATACTATCACTCTCACAAAACTGATGTTACACACATTAACTATGTGATTACTAACTATGTTTACTTTCCATTAAGCTATACATACTGCAACAACCACAACAATGCTCTGACATGTTTTTTCTGCTTGGTCATTGAAAATGACTCCGCACCAGTATATCTTAAATATTGGTGTGTTTCAAGCATAATGGACTATAAACTTGTTTAGAATAAAGCTCTTTACATCATTATTCCATGAGATAAGTGGACACCAGTCTCTAATAAATGAATGCAAGTTCTTTGCACATAATGTCACACCTGTCCTTAACCATTACGTTTTTATATGTCGTTTTATATCTCACGTGACCAAGATCAGTTAGTTCATATTACTATTGCAAGTTTTCCAGTAAGTTTATAATATAGTTTCTACTTTATAACATCTTAACAATAACTTAATTCAAATGTGCTTCTTGTAAGAAATCATCCCATGTACTGCAACTATGTCTAACTCTTTAAAATCTCAATAAATGGTAAGACAGGCATTAATGTTTCAGGATGGTGCCTCTTACCATATAAAAATCTATTTGGATTTGATTCCTTAGTCTAGCTATATCCTTAGCCCATAATATTTTCTTACTATTAGATCTAAAAATGTAATCCCATAAGCATTCACCCATCACCTTTTAACCCATCAAAAACATGTAACATTTTGATTCTTTTCCCTTACTTGTTCTTCTTTCGGCTTTTCCCGGTTAGGGGTCACCAAAGCAGAACTCCGGTCTGCCAATGATTGGCAGTAGACTTTTACGGTGCCGAGGTGCCAGCCCAATGCCCAACCTTCAACAAAGGCACACCCATTTCCGCATGTCTTTCGAATGCTACTCGACTGTGGGGAGGACATGCAGACTCCACACAGAAGGTGCTCCAGCTGAGAATCGAACGGGCGAACCTCTTGCTGTGAGGCGACAACACTACCGCTGCACCACCGCAGCTTATTAATGATAAACCATTTATATAATGCAAATATAAATATCTCTGTTACTTAAACATCAAAGTCAAACTCCACTCACACAACCTGGTCTGTGACATAACTTGTCAGTGGGATAGATTTCTGTCCCAAAGACTCCCCATTTATGGAATAGACTCCCTCCCCATGTCAAGCATGGTACCTCTCTAGCCCTCTTTAAGAGGAACCTGGACAACTGGATGGGAAACAGAAAATACACCCCTGGGATCCCACCTGTGTCCCTGCTGAACAGGGGAAACAGGTGCTGACTTTGTGCAAACATGGGCAAAATTCTTAGTTAGGCTTAAAAGGGCCTCCGGGCCAATAGCCTAGTATCCTATGACACTATGGACCTATCTGTATTATACCTATATTCTAGTTCAAATAAGCTGATGGTTAAATTTACATAAGAGTGGAAAAATGGCACTCATAGCAGTAAAGCAATTTCACCTGTATATAACTTCATCAAATGTAAAAAGAAAAAAAAAATAAAATATTCAAGCCAAAACAAGCCAGTCTACAAATGTAAGCAGTTGTAGGGCTTGAAACTAAAACTGCTTCACGAGTGACTTCATTATGTATACCAGTATACAAGGATTTTATATCAGTTGTTACCCAAAAGTAAAAAGTAATACTTTTATCATATTAAACCATCTAATTTATGTAAAACATCTCTAGTACCCTGTTCATAAGAGCACATTTTTTAACATATTGTAATAAGTAATGCATAATATAACCCACCTATTCTAAATAGCCCCGACAACCACATATTATTGGTCTGTGGGGGGGGTGAGTTAATATAAATCCTTATGCAATTTACACAAACAGTAAAAAGCAGGTATCATAGTGTGCTTTTGTATTAGCTCCTTGTAAGCAAGTTCATAAAAAAGTTTAATGTATGTCCCTTAGTAAATGAGACGTCAAACTCAACTTTTGCTTTATAACATTCTGCCTTAATACTTTTAACATAGGTTTTCTTGTCATTCATATGTTTCATAAACATACTTAAGCACTGTTGTGAATTCATATCACTATATTGCCTCTTTTATCTGATGGTTAAAAAAACATATTTTGGTTTTGCCAAGTTCTTTCAAGGCCAGCATTTCATTCTCTGTAATATTATATTCAGTATCTTTATGTATCCCACATTTTTTCCTTAGAAAAATCTCATCCTATTTATTTTCAACCATTTTGTAAAACATTTATAACACGGTTAGTAAAAATAGGTCAGAAAGACTTTTAACATTAAAGAACATGGAATGGACTAAGTCTTTAAATTCATGTCATCATGCAAGTCCACAGTATAAAATTCTAAACTTGAGTATAGACTTTCATGCTTAGTGATGCATTGCTAAAGCTAAGTGCACTCACTTGTTCACTATGAAAGTGTAAATCTAAATAAAGTTTCCAAAGATAAATACATTTATACACAAGTTATGCCATTTAGGTAAATTAGTAATGTAAGTCCAAAAGACAAAAAGTCTTCTAGGTATCATTCATCTTGAAGCCAGATAGATTTTATACATTTTAATCCATTTGTATCAACCTGTACTATATAGACAGCATTTATTAAGTCTGATTGTAATGCATTTATCTTAACAGCATTCAAAAATATGACTTAGCACTAGTGAGTCATTGTTTCCATTTGCAAATTCACCATTTTAATGTTAACTCCATTAGCATTTGACTGTTGTTGTTGCTTCTGTTGCTGACCCCATACTGTACTATCACCATGTCTCTTTCTAGTACTATCACCATGTCTCTTTCTACATTTTCTGTTGCCACTGGATTCAGTTTCTTGTTAATTTTGCCCATAAAAAATGTTATTTTCCATTCCTTAATGAACCTTAATCAAAATGAAAATAGCCTCCAACAAAATATTCTCTCCCATACTCCAAAGTCAATCTCTAACTCCAACAATTCACAGATCTCATAGCTCTAAAATAGAGAAAAATGCAGTAAAGGGCAAAACACACAAAATAAAATGTAAAATAATACAAAAAAATGACATCTCCTTTTTATATGTGTGGCACCAACCCGGTTTTACTTCTTTCAACAAAAGGAGCAAATTTCCTTTCTTGGTTAAGCAAGCTGGTAACCAAGAATCTTCTCAGAATGAATTAGTTCTTTTGGAATGAAAATCTCAATATACAATCTCTTTTCCAATACATGTTTTCAGACCATAAGAGCATCCAGCAAAGGAAAGCCATATTGGTGATATCTGATGGAAAACATAGGCCTTGATACAACATCCAAAAAAGCACTCAAAAAAAGGATATCACACACACACACACACTCACACACACGCACACACACACACACACACACACACACACACACACACACACACACACACACACACACACACACACACACACACACCACTATCAACGGTATGAGTTTTTCTTGCTACTGTACTATTGAAACTTTCCACCTTATGTTTGATTGTTTTAACTGTTTTCAGCAGATGAGAATTTTCCTTTTTGGACCATCACCACAGTGAAATTTCTATCTTGAGTCCCTCCAGCAGTCTGATTTCCAACTGATAAATTATTAGATGCAACTAACATTTGAATCTGAAGAGGCAGTTTCACCTTGGTGATGAAACTTGTTAGTCCCTTCCTCTGATTTCATTTTCCGAATTACTCTGCATCATGAATATCTTGTGCAGCAACAGGATTTATGCTAAATGCCAGACTGCAAACAACATTTAACTGTCCTTTGCATAACAGGTTCTATAGCTAGACATTAGAAAATTAGTCCAGCAGACCACTAATAGCCAAGCCACTGCAATTCCTGCACTTGTTCTTACTACTCTTAAAGGAAAGAGGAGCACAATGGGTGAATATATGAATCCCCACCTGGTCAATTAGGTTATTTTTGAGGTGAGTTAGGGAGCTGCTTTACTTGACATGGCTAGAAAGCTTATTCTAAATGTAGGGGAATTCTCTAGTACAGATATCAATCTTGTCAACAAGTTTTACTCATAATATGATGCAGATGTCGGTCTCTAGAGCATGTTTTTTGATGTAACCAGTTTTCCAAACATTTTGGAGATCTTGCAGGACAGTGTCACTTACTGCCTTTTATGGTAGTCCAGTATCACCATGCAGAAGTATGTAAAACAGAGTACAGATATAGGGGTTTAGTCACTTTGTGTAGTTTACAGAGCTCAAAATCAATATTTTTTTAAGAAATATTGAGTATTTCTAGTGTGGTGATATGTCTGTATACATATATGTGAAAGGGGACACTGTATTCAGGTATGGAACTAATTAGTGTAGAATACAGAGGGGCAATGGTTTCTTTTTACCTGGAGGTTATGTCTTTTGTAATTAGCTGGGCTAAGTAAAAGATTTCCTAATAACAGCCAATACACAGTGGACATTTCAGCAGTGTCTTTTACAATGAGGGACCTTCAAGCTGGACTGCTCTAGCAGCATCAATAAGGAGAGGAATTTTTTTTTTATTTAGTTCCCCTGTTGCATATCTACCAAATCAGTAAAGGAACTAAGTTCCATGCTAAAGAGACAAAAAAAGTTATATACTCATTACAATGGCAATCTATAAAAAAAAAAAAAAAATGTCCATCCTCTATAATAGCAGGATTAATGCTATTGGCATTACTGCTGCTTAGCAGATAAAATGTTTCCATATTGGTTAGAACACTCTCACTTCCTATTATGCAAAAGGTGTATGGCAGCCTCCTGGAAAGTACCAAAATCATCCATCTCTGGGCGTGCAGCTTTGCTGGAAGTTAGCCTGGTTGGTTGGCATTGTTTCAGCAATCTCTGGTTGCACTGAGTGTATGTCATGCCAAAAAAAAAAAAACGCATACAACACTGGCATCTCTGTGTTCTAGGGAAAGAATACTATTGAGGGTGGAATTTCTGAACCACAGCTCATAATGCTTTGCAAACCTTCTTCATATTTTTGAGGTGCTGGAGACTTCCTTCCCAAAAATATAAAGAATAAAGAAGCTTGAGTCGAGAAACATCACTTTAGTGTCCTTAACAAAAATCCACGAGTCTAAACCACAAACACTAGTGGATGACAATGCCAGATGTCATCTCTACCATCCCCCTGCAAAGTGCTAGATTTGACAAGCACAGACAGACTCTCATGCTGGAAGGCACTGTGGCTTAGGACAGTCATTTTCCCTTCAATGGCTCATCCACCATCCCACTGAGCCTAAAATTCATTTTATCAGATATTTATGTTGAAATGATGCCATACATATAAATACCTTTGAGGATAAAGTGGAGGATGCATACATGTTCTTCCCAAACAGGTGCACAGCTCTGGATTTTTTGTCTAGAAGATGGGCAGCAAGATCATGACAGCCAATGCAGAAGTCATGGCATCAGGCTTAGAGGTCTCTGCCCAGACAGCCAACTTCCTAAGGGTGGCGGCACAAGATAAAGTCTGCCTTCTTGGGAAACAGGGGCCACAATATCTGGGCTCCCCCACACAATCCAGGTAGAATCTTTTATGATATTTGCTTGGGAAACCCCAGCAGGAAGACTGCTGGGGCACCTAAACGCTTTGTGAATTCTACACTAAGGAGAAGGAATAGTTAGTTGGCCAAGCCTCATGAGTTCCAAGTGTTTCCCAAATAGAGGGTCATCCAGGGGTATACCAGGAAATTTGTTTCCCCTTCCAAGTCCTCAAACTTGTCTGACAATTCCAGATTCCTGATCTTTCTAAGGGTTTCATAGGGTCTCTTAGGGGAGTGGACTTAGAAGTGGAACAGGCCATCTTTGATGTGGACTTAGGGTAGACTCCACAAGTCCTGATGTCCTGCTGCAGGTATCTGAGAGGTCATCAGCAAACAACTCTGGTGCTTGTGTGGGCACGGCCAGAGCAGATGGTGTCCAACCAGGCACCAAACAATACTATACCATGATACCGGGAATTCCTGAGGTTAGCACCAATGCTAATAATTCAGGAGTTACTGCAATGAACACCGGCGACAGCACATATACCAGAATCTCTGATCCTGGCACTGATGCAAGGAACCAAGGAGTTGCCATTAATTCTGAAACACTGGTGTTGCATGCATCAACAAGGCAGACACTATGGCTACAGGAACCTGAGGCATCACAAGACACGATGGAACCAATACCAGAAACATGGAAATAAACTTACCACAATAGTAGATGTTTGAATAGCTCACTGCTACAGTAGCCTAAGCTATTTTGGACAATTGCTGTCAAGGACAGGATGGCCGTACAGCTTTCAAAGTTTTAGATTACCTTGCTCATGCCCTAACCACCAAACAGCTGAGAAGAGTGATATAAAGTCTGACTACAGCACCACATCTTCAGGGCTTTCTTGTCTCAGAACAATGGAGACTACAGCCCTACCAGACAGGTATAGAGGTTCATAGGTAGGTACTAGGCTATCGGCCCTAGGGCCTACACAAGCCCGGCCAAAAAGGTACCCGGCTTTTGCCACCCAAGAAAATTATTTTCCTGTGCCACTGTCGAGCAGAGCCACAGAAGTGATCCCCATGGTCAATTTCCTATTTCCCATCCAATCATCAAGATTTTTCTTGAAGAGTGCTAATGAGGAGCTTTGTTTGATATAGATAGGTAGTTTATTCCAGAATATGGGAAGTCTCTGGGACAGGAATCTATCCCTCCGGCATGTTCTGTTTATTGCGGTGACAAGGTTTAGGTCCCTAGAGCGTGTAGCTCAGAGGGATTGGGATTTCTTTAAGTGGAGTATGTACAACAGCTCTGGGTTTGACATAGCTTTGTATGTTAGGCAGAGATCACCTCTGAGTAGGTGATATGCAATGGAGTAAAGCTGGAGTTTTTTGAGACGGTCTGCGTAGGGCATCTGTTTGAGACCGGTAATCCTCTTTGTGAGGTATTTCTGCGGCATTTCTAGTTGTTGTAGATGTCTTGTGAGGTAAATACCAAAAGGGGCGTTGTACTCCATAATGGGTCTAATGAGTGATGAGTACAGGGGAACAATGACCTCTTTTTTTCTGAATGAGAAATCTTTTGTGATGAGGTGTGCCACGTAGAAAAATTTCCTGACTACTGTGGCAATGTGATTATCAAAGGAGAGACTACTGTCCACCTGTGTCCCAAGGTCTCTTATCACACTTTCGGTGTTAAGTATACTACCGCCTATGTTGTAGTTCATGGGTACAAAGTTTTTACCAAAGGGGATGACAATGCACTTTTTGGCATTGAGCTTGAGGCCATGGCTTTGACACCACACATCTGTCTCAGTGAGGCCCTTTTGTAAGATGTCCACAGCGTTAGGAGTTTCAATTATGGCTCCTAGTTTGCAGTCATCTATGAACTTCATTAGCCAAAGACCTTCTATGTTAGCCTGTACTTCAGAGAAGTAGATACCAAACAGGAGAGGACCCAGGACTGAACCCTGTGGTACTCCACTTGTCACTGGTCTGAAGTCGGATTTGGAGTCTGTTACTTTCACAGTGTGGGTTCTGTCAGTGAGCCAGTTGGCAACCCATCTTGTGACATAGGGATTTATACCTAGTTTAGTGAGTTTATCTATAATTCCAGAGTGGGGGATGGTGTTAAAAGCCTTGGCAAGATCTAGATAGGCTGTGTGAACCACCTTACCCTCATCTACGGCTTTGGTGACTGCCTCATAGAAGTCTGTCAGGTTTAGGATTATGCTAAGAATATGCTACGAGAAAGGGAAAGGAAACGATCCACACTCTGGTATAAAGCACAACAAAAAGCAGGAAGAAGGAAGCACAGTGTTCCTACTCCAGCAGTGATCTATTCAAACATCTACTGTTATGGTAAGTTTACTTACACAACTGTGTTATATTATTCATTAGATCACTGTTGCAGTGGCCTAAGCTATATCAGATGAAATCCAGAGCTTAGAAGGAAAGAGAGAGAGAAGAAAGATGGAGAACAGTCCTAGCAAAGCCTGCTCTGGACCTACAGAAATAATCTAGTTTGTAGTATCTATGAAAGATGTGTACAGATGCCCAAGCTGCTGCCTCTTGTATATTTCTACAGTCCATCCTTTTCCAAAAAGATACAGAAGTAGCCAGTGCCCTTGTAGAGTGGGCCTTGACTTAGCCTGGAAGTGTCTTCTTATGCTGGGAATATCAAAAAGCAACACCATAAGACAACAATTTAGTAATAGTCTGTTTTGATATTTATTGCCCTTTTTTCTTACCTTCATAGAAAATAAACAGTTGCTTATTTGTTTGCTTCAGTAAATGTAGTATCGGAGTTGCCCATGGACATCCGGACTATGTGGAATACTTTCACATTTTTTCATTATGGATAGAAAACAGGGAGATGAATAGCCTAGCTCAAGGTAAACTTTAAAACTACCTTAGAAAGAAGGAATGATTTTTTTCCAAAGTTACTCCATTTTTGTGAAAGATGAGATAGAGCTGAGTTACCATAAGAGCTTTCAACTCAGATAATCTTCTTATAGAAGCCAGAGCAATGAGTTACACTGTTTTCCAACAGAAGAACTTTAAATCAGCCTCATGGGCAAGTTCGAAAATAAACAGTATAATTTTCTCTAGTAGAAAATTAAGATACTAAGGAGAAATCACCTCTCTACTAGATAGATGGATATATAAAACACCTTTCAAAAACAGTTTCACTTGAGGTAGGGTAGAAATGGGGGCATTATGGGCAGACAAGCAGAGATTGCTGACAGGTAAATCTTAATAAGAGTAAGAAAGGACAGATGATAATAACACAAAAATATTGTAGAAACAGAGGCATCTAGGCTTAAAAGGGTACTGATTCTTGCACTAGCACCAACTAGAAAATATTTTCCATTTAGCCAAATATGATTTAGCAGGTTTCTTAGACTCCTCTAATACCTGAAACAGAGTACAAAGGATTAGTCCAGATAAAATCACTTTAGCTAGCAGATCTAAGAGACTATTTCTTTCTGTGAGGCCTTCCATGTGGGAGGAATAAAGATGCCATGTTGAAGTTTCAAGTAGTTTATTAAGTTAGGTAGGCAGAAGAATGAGTTATCTTGTTCTAATCATGATATAATAATGTTCATTATTCATTTTTACATGATTTGGCAAAGGAATCTGTCTCCACCTGCATGACATACCATAGACATAGGGAAATCTGTAGTCTTTCCTGTCAGGTAGTGTCCGCAACCTGATGGCAGCAGATGCTAGGGCTGTGTCAAGGTTTTTCGAGTACTTCATTGTTTTGGTAAGGGTAAGTTATTTGATCCCACTATTTACCAGCAGTAAGCTTTTAGCCCGAAAGTTCAGATTTCACTAGCTTGAGGGGAGGGTTACCTGCACTGTAAGGTATACTAACAACATTCTGTCTCTGTGCTTTTACTTATAGCTGCTTGCTAACATGGAAATGGTATCACTTCACTGTTACATGGTGTTGCTGTTGTTGTGTCTTTCAGCTTATCCCGGTTAGGGGTCGCCACAGCAGAACTCCGGTCCGCTAATGTTTGGTAGTGGATTTTTACGTACCGAGTTACCAGCCCTGACGCACAACCTTCAACGAAGGCATGCCCATTCACGCATGCCTCTACACAGAAGACGCTCTAGCTGAGAATCGAATGCGACAATGTCTTGCTGTGAGGCGACAACGCTACCTCAGCACCAAGTGAAGTAAAAGTTATATGGTATACTTTTTTATACCCAAGTGGTGGTTCATTCTTTCACTCTGCAATCCAATGCAATTATGTATTTTTCTGTACACAGTTTTTGTGATTTAGTTAATACATGATATGATAATGAATGCTGTTTACTTCTGTGATTTATAAATGAGACACTTTCAACATACATGTCCCTTTAAGTCTGTTGCTGCAGTTGCACTGGAAGGGGCAGAACGAAAAACAGAAAACGTCCTAACTGGGTAGTACAGCAGGCATTACTCCTCAATGAAGAATAACCAAAATATGAAACAAATTAATAAATAAATACTCAAAATAATACAAATTGAAGACGAGAATGCTGGCTATATGAATGCACAACAATGTTGCATTATAATGAAAAAAAATCATCAGTTTTAAAAGCGAAATACTTTTGCAATTAATGAAGTACATCTGTAATTCTACAACATTCAGGAAAAAAAAACAGATTGTTCTACTTAAGTCACTAGGGAATAGCAGAATTACTTTCATGCCTCTTCCTTTCCAGAAGTTGTTGCTCTCACAATCCGGCAAGGTTCATTTGATTCAGTGACAGTTCTGTCACCTCAGGAACAGTATAAGGGTGGGTCTGTCAATTACTGAAGGGCTACAAGTTTTTACTATTAGAAAATGGCTGCAGTTTTGCTACTTGCTTTGGCTACAGCTATATGGCTGCTGTGATTATCATAAAACATACTGACAGAAATATAAATGAAGGTCACGGAAAAATAGAAGTAGTCTTGTTAGAGACAGTGTATCATTTGCCTAGAACTCACACTATTAACAGTATTTCAATGGGCTGAAAAACACCAATTCCTTATATCTAGCATGATTTATATAAAGAGGACTTGACATTGATTTTGGGAAAAGAAAAAAAAAGCAGAAAAACAAGATCACATTTAATGACAGGTCCCATTTTAGCCATTTTGTGAGCAAATGTATTCTAACTTTATAAGAAGCACTTAGAGTGATTGTAATATATTAAAATAGCTCAAAAAACAAAGATGCAATGAAAAGAACACATTTTAGTTCTATGGTGGAACGTTCCTATAATAAAGTTTCTTTAACCATATGAATGTGCTAGACGTGTCTAACCTGCGGCCCTCAGAGCTCTTCCATGCAGCCCTCAACCTCTAACTGCAACATCGATGTACGCATGCCCCAAAACACTTTTTTTGTTTTGTGTTTTTCGCTCACGTGACCTGTAACGCTAATGTCGGTGTGCGCATGCACCAAAGCACCCTTCTAGTTTTGTTTTTGAGCCAAAAAAGGGTCAGTGTGTTTATGCCATTATTTTGCGCCGAACAATCAGTGTGTGTGTGTGTGTGTGTGTGTGTGTGTGTGTGTGTGTGTGTGTGTGTGTGTGTGTGTGTGTGTGTGTGTGTGTTCTCGCTGAAGAGGGACTCATGTATGGATTTACCGCTGTTGCCTTTGAAAGGGACAGAAATTACCTGCGTTAATAGGTAAGTAAGGAGTGAGTGAGTGCATGCATGAAAGCAGAATTGTGTGCGTGAAAGTAGAAGAAGAGTGTGTGTGTGTGTATGTGTGTATATGTGTGCATGACTGAGAGAGACGCATGCACAAAGAGGCTAACAATGATCAGTCTACCTACTGAACACAAACAAGTTAGCTCACAAATATATCATACATTAAGAGTACACTTTCATTAAATTGCGGCTTTCCTGACAGGGAGAGTGTTCTATTGAACATGAACTCATACCTCTTAACTGTATGGATTTTCAAAGAATGTCTGGATTTTTGCCTCAACTTCCAATTTATGTCTTTTGCTTAGGAAATAAAAGTAGTCATCCAAGGTAATGCAGTTTCAGGGAGTAAGAATGAAACAGCAGCCTAGGGTTAATGAGTCAGTAGTGGACTGACTATGTGGGACTGTAGCATATAAAGTTGTATTGTTTTTTCAGACAAACAAAAAAGCACCTAGTACTGTTTTTTCATTGGTGGGTTCTAAGCAGTGGTAGATTGGACAACAGTAAGCATAGCTTTGGCGGATCATCAATACTGGCAAATCAAGTAGGCACAATCACAATGTCATTTTTTAAATGTTGGGGATTTTAGTGTGCATGTGTGTGCTTATGTGTTGGGAGTGCTGCAACAGTAGATGTTTATTAAAGACAGAGACTTGCGGACTGTAGAGAATATGTTTCTTTGTTTCAAAACCTAATACTTGGGTACGCATGCCAGAAGTAGATTTTTTAAGACATAGCTTCTTGCCATTTACAGTGGATGGATATTTACATTTAATGGACAATGTATTAGCGTGGGTCTGTGGGGTTCTGAAGGATGCCAAGTCTACCACTGCCAATGTCTTGTAAAATGACCTGGAAATGGATATTGGGATGTTACTGAAAAAATTTAGTAAGCGGACTTAGAAATATAGTTTAATTAAACAAAGTGTACTTTCAATTTACAGGCCATAATTTACTTTATTTCAGATAGTCCAGATACTGCTAGATTGTATACCATTAGACTTAATTAGGGAGAGCTGTCATTCTGGGAAAACAAGCAGCCCTAGTTTCAGTGAATGCTCTGTGGTTGCTTGCAGGTAGGAAGTTGCAGGATGTTGATGCAATGTGTTTTATTCATTATTTTAATACATTTTGTTATTTCAAAGCATGGTTTTCTTTGATGCAAAAGAAGGCAGGACTGAATGAGCCATATAATGTTTAACTGACTAATGGGATAGAAAGATTATAAGTGATGTATCATGTTTGCAGCTACAGTTGTTTCAATGGTGTCTGTGATGCATAACTATTTTTGGGCCTGTGTCCCACTTTTATTTTTCGCTTTGTCCAGATTTCTTGCTCTAAGGCTGAGAGGTATGGTTCCATATTAAATCAGAAGTTGTGTTTACCTTGGAAGACTTTTCAGCATAATTATGAAAACAGAGCCTTTTTAATATCTCTGCTTATTTCCAATATCAACTGCCATGTAACCTTGCAAATAACCTTCTTATTAAGCTACTTTACTTCTTTTGGAATTGACAGGTATGATTCATCTGTTCGGACATAAGCATAGAGTGCTAATGTAACTTTGATTTCTTGCAGCAGTCTGTGGTTTACATAATCACAATAACTTTTCTGTGTTTCTGGGTGTGTAATCAATTTAACAGTTTTAAAGATGTTTCCCAAAAATAAATAAATATATAATAAATAAATAATCTTCTCTACACTTTGAGCTATTGACAAAGTCTGGGAATTTGTTTTTTTCAAAAGCGAAGGTCAGCATTACAGCTCAGTAAACTGTCAGTCTGTGAGTAACTTCTGCACAAATTAAAATGTCTGAATGTCAAATGGCTTTAGATTGGAGGGAAGTTTATTTTTATTTATTTTTTTTTTATTTTACATTTGTTTACCGGGAAAGTCCGACTGGACACAGGTCCATTTTCAGCGGGGGCCCGGGGAGAAAAGCTCCAAAAATAACACAAAACAATATAATACAATACATGAGAGAGAGAGACAGCAAATTATAGATGTAGTACTCATACAATATAGCAGAGATTACATCTCGTAACAGTGAGAATCACTGAGGTACAGAATAAACCTAAAAACATTTTTTTTTACATTTATAATTACAGCAAGGCAAATATCAATGAGTAAAGTTTTTAGGAGAAAGCTGTTTGTACATAGCTGAAGCTCTGAAACAATATTTTGGTATGGATTAACCTGGGGATTGACAAGTTATATGTTTACACCAGTATGTAGCATTATAGTTTATGGTTTTCTTACTGATTTACTTTTTGCCGAGCAGTTGTTTGTTGATTTATTGATGGTCCTTTTGGTGGTTTGAAACTACATGGATGAATCCATCTCTACCATGATTTTTTTTTCAGATATTTTGACTTCCAGATAATTTCATTCAGTGAGTGGATGTCATGTGATTACTGAGGTTGCCTATTTTACAAGTGGGGCTTTTGTGTGTGTGTGTGTGTGTGTGTGTGTGTGTGTGTGTGTGTGTGTGTGTGTGTGTGAGAGAGAGAGAGACTTAATATGTATACTGAATATAATTTTGTGGGCGGCCACGGTGGTGCAGCGGTTATCATTGCCGCCTCACAACAAGAGGTTCTCCGGTTCGATCCTTGGCTGGGGTGCCTTCTGTGCGGAGTCTGCATGTCCTCCCTGTGGTCAGGTGGGTTTCCTCCCACATCCCGAAGAGATGCTATAGGTGGATTGGACACACTAAGTTGGCCCTAGGTGTGAGTGTGTGCATGTGTGCATGTGTGCACCTTCTGTGGAAGGTTGGGTGCCGGGCTGGCACCGTAAAACTCAACTGCCAATCATGAGCGGACGGTGATCTGCTGTGGCGACCCCTAACTGGGAAAAAGCCGAAAGAAGAAGAAGACTGAATATAATTTGCAAATGGAATTCTTAGTTAAACATGCCCCTCTTCTTGGGCAACTAGACTTGAGTAACCAATATTAGATCTTAGCCATCCAGCTGGGAAAGGTTAGTATTTGGATTTTCCATCTGGTTTGATGAAGGCTATGCTACTTACCCAAGGACTACATTTATGGTTATCCATCCAGCCATCGTGTTGCTGAACTATATTGTTTGATAATGAGAGGAGCTTTTTACAGAAGTTGAAGGTTTTTGTGTCAAGAACCTGTACATAAAAAGTGGCTTGTTTATGTTGCAGTGAAGGCTGTGGTCTTTGTAGTGAGCGTTTTAAGTATAACCAGTATTTCTGAGGTAGAGGAAGTCTCTTAAGGCAGGATCTTTCTTAGCCTGGAAAGCAAGCCAATGATAAAATTTATAGGGGCCAGTGAGAGAAAGAGGAAAGCAAGAAGCTTTTTAGTCTGTTTGGATAACTAAGTGAACTTAGTCCTTTGACCTTTTTTGTCAGAAATGGTTGTAATCTTTCTTTTGGCAGGGTGTTTTGCTGAGGCACATGCCAAAAGGAGCATTGTACTCAATAATGGCTCTTGTAAAGGAAGAATACAGGGATGTTATGACCTCCTTGTCCCTGGATGAGATACCCTTACTAATGAAGTGGGCCTTGTAAAAAGCTTTCCTTACAATGGAGACAACGTGGTGATCAAAAGTCAGGTTTCTATCAACCTGGGTGCCCAAGTACCATACAACGTATTGCGTGCTTACAACATTGTTATTAATGTGATAATTTGTGGGGTCATCACTCTCCTCAGAGGGGATGATGATGCATTTGTTGGCATTTAGCTTGAGGCCATATTTCTGGCACCAGTTATTTGCTTGGGTGAGACCCTATTGTAGCTTATTCAGAATTGTTTTATTAAGTCAGTAATGTGAATTCTTTACTTTATTGCAAATTTGTTGGGTTATTTTTGTGGCTTATAGTACTGTAGGACTGCTGATGTTGACATTTTACGTAGCTAGACTGCTGGAATAGTTTTCCCAGTGAGAAATGCTAGTGCTGTAGTGAATATGTTTATTTGTAAAAAAAAAATATATATATATATATATATATATATACATATATATATATATATATATATATACATATATATAGATGTATAAAGATATATAGATGTATATAGATATATAGATGACCCGCGGTAGTGGTGCTGCGGTAGCATTGTCGCCTCACAGCAAGACGTCCCGCTCGATTCTCAGCTAGAGCGTCTTCTGTGTGGAGGTATGCATGAATGAGCGTGCCTTCGTTGAAGGTTATGCATCAGGGCTGGTAACTCGGTACATAAAAATCCACTACCAAACATTAGTGGACCGGAGTTCCGCTATGGTGACCCCTAACCGGGATAAGCCGAAAGACACAACAACAACAACATAGATATATAGATGTGTGTATATATATATATATATATATATATATATATATATATATATATATATATATATATATATATATATATATATATATATATATAAAAATATATAGCTATAGATATATTAACTAAGATGTTAGAGTTAACTATTAGATTAGAGAATTAGAATTAGAATTTTAAGGCAAATATTAGGCATTTATTACATTTATTCATTGTTCAAATGCACCTACAGTACAGCCAGGAGGTCGACTGTGGTCTTCCCGAGCAACAAAAGAGTTAACTATATGATATATTTTATATGCGGCCCCAAGACCATTTCTGTTCACTCAATGCGGCCCCAGCAAGCCAAAAGGTTGGACACCCCTATAGGTAGCAGCTTAATTTTAATATTGACATTCTCAGTCACATTTTAATTTTCTTTGTGATAAATTATCATCCATCATTATTATTACAGAACCTTTGGAATGACACATGAATAGCCAAGACTGAAATGACTTAACTTACATTTACAAAAAAGCTAAGTTACAGTTATTAAGTTACAGTTTCTGGGGGGTGGGGTTTCTTAGAGGTCACAATATTTCCTACAGTAAGTGGTAAAATGATCAATTATGTGAAGGTACACCGCATTCAATTCTAACTTACATAAGTCTATTGGGCAGTTTTACTGCATCCTAACCAAAGGTGGCCTACAGCTGCCCTACTCTTAGGCTTGCTTTGTTTTACTGGATGTTTCACCCAAGACCCTGCTTACACTAAGAAGTGTGTCAGAACTTGTCACACATTTGGGAATGATAGCTAAGCATACCTCTCAACTGTACAGATTTTCACAGAATGTCCAGATTGTTGCCTCATATTTTTGATTTATTCCTCATAAAAACTGTGTTTTTTGACAAATCACTGGGATGATATAAGGATTAAGGTCAGTAAGTAATGGCAAGCATTTGAGTTTCAGACTTTAAATCCTTCAGAAAATGCATGCTAACACAAATCCTGTTATTCTATCAACTTTCTAAGTTTATAAGACAAATATTTAAAATGTGTCCCTATTTTTGGGTCTTTGTCCCTCAGCTATATAAGGCTTTGTCCACATTTCTTGTACTAAGAGGTTGAGAGGTATAATACCTAGTCTTAAAAAGACCTCAGTGGTTATTAGTCTAGTACCCACCTATGAACCTATGACTAAGCATTTAAACATTTCTGCTTTGCTATTTTTCATGTCTAGCAAAGATTTCGTTATTTTCAGGTATGTTATGAAATAGGAGACTATCTACTAAAACATCTTTCTGTTAGTCTGGCACTATGTATGATCAATTTTTGCTGGAAGTATTACTTTGTTAGACTGCAGAATTTTTTTACCTGTTAGGTAATGTTACACAAATTTTTTTTCAGTTCATGAATATGGCTATCTAGCCATTTATCCCAGCATACAATGTGCCTATATGCACTATCAGTGACACCTTGGTCCAAGGATTCAACAAAAGAAATGTATGTATCTGTCAGATACTCTTCTGAAAGCTGTGTAATATTACATTGTTCCACAATTTCCCCATTAATTTTACTTCCACAGTTCTGCGTGGACAGTCTTTTCCTTCTGAATATGCTTAAGAAAGCAGCAATTTCAGGTCTTCTTCTAAAGCAGAGAGTGTGTGTGTGTCTGTGTGTGTGTGTGTGTGTGTGTGTGTGTGTGTGTGTGTGTGTGTGTGTGTGTGTGTGTGTGTGTGTGTGTGTTGGCTGGCAGTGGTTCAGAAACCAGGGAACTGTTCTCTTAGATAGTACTTTAGAATATATTCTGTATTTCTTTTCATGGTAATGAAGAAAGACTTTTTCGTGCTTGAATCCCTCTTGCAGCTATGGCCCACAATTTCTCACCAAAAATATGTTAAAGTAGATTTCATAGAGGCAAAAGTCAAATTTCAACACGCCACTAGATTCTCCTGGACACTCATATAAGTAATGATCAGCAAATTAAAGGCCAATATTATCTCATAGGTTCATAGGTTCATACTAGGCTATCTGCCCTAGGGCATTTATAAGTCTAGCCAGAGTATGTTTGGCTTTCGCCACCCATTTTAAATTAATTTTGCTATGCCCTTTTTTGAGGTTAGTATACTGCGCCTCTGTCTAACAGTGACACAGAAGTGATACCCGGGGTAAACCTACGATCTCCCATCCACTCATCAAGATTCCTCTTGAAAAGAGTCAATGAGGGACTCTGCCTAACCTGGACTGGGATTTTATTCCAGAGTGAAGGGAGCCTCTGGGTTATGAATCTGTCCCTCCAGCATGTCCTATTTATTTCAGTGCTGAGGTTCAAGTCTCTCGAGCGTGTAGCTCGATGGGATTTGGATTTTTTGAGGTGCAGCATGTCCCTTAATTCCGGGTTGGACATGGCCTTATACGTCAGGCACAGGTCACCTCTGAGCAGGCGGTATGCCACTGAGTAGAGCTGGAGTTTCTTTAACCGGCAGCATATGGCATCTGTTTGAGCCCTTTGATCCTCTTGGTGAGGTACTTTTGGGGTCTTTCCAGTTGCTGCAGGTGTTTGGTAAGGTACATCCCAAAAGGGGCATTGTACTCAATTATGGGCCTGATGAGGGATGAGTAAAGAGGCATGATGACCTCCCCTAATCTAGATGTGAATCCCTTCATGATTAGGTGGGCTATATAAAATGTTTTTCTAACCACTTTGGCCACGTGGTTGTCAAATGAGAGATTGCTATCAACTTGGGTCCCCAGGTCCCTAATTACTTCTTCTGCACTTAATGGATTACCACCTATGTGGTAATTTGTGGGCACTTTGTTTTTGCCAAAGGGGATGACTATACACTTTTTGGCGTTTAGCTTGAGGCCATGGCTCTGGCGCCAGTTGTCTGTTTCTATGAGGCCCTTTTGGAGGATGCTTGTGTCGGCTGGAGAGTCGATTATGGCGCCCAGTTTGCAGTCATCTGCGAACTTGGTCAGCCACAGTCCTTCCGTGTTGGCCTGTACCTCCGAGAAATATATACCAAACAAGAGTGGTCCCAGGACTGAGCCTTGTGGGACGCCACTTGTAACTGGTTTGGAGTCTGACATGGCTCCAGCAATTCTAACCATGTGGGTTCTGTCCTTGAGCCAGTTTGCAACCCATCTAGTGACATAGGGGTTTATATTTAAGCTGGTGAGCTTATCTATAATGCCCGAGTGGGGTATTGTATCAAGGCTTTGCGAGGTCCAGATAGGCTGTGTGGACCACCTTCCCTTCACAATGGCCTTGGTGACTGTTTCAAAGAAGTCAACCAGGTTTAAGAGGCAGGATCTGCCCTTAACAAAGCCAAATTGGGTAGGGTCCAGTGTCTGTAGGTCCCCAATATCTTTATTTATGAGGTCCATGATGATCCTTTCCATAGCTTTGCAGACCAAGCTAGTCAGGCTTATGGGGCGATAGTTTCCAGGGTCCGTTGTGGCACCACCTTTGTGGAGAGGGACCACTGTTGCTGTACGCCACTCTTTGGGTACATATCCTGTAGTAAGGCTGAGATTGAACAGTAGTTTTATGTTTGGGTTTAGCTCTTCTTGGAGTTCATGTAGGACGCAGCCTGGGACACCGTCTGGTCCCATTGATGCTGTGTTTTTGCTTTGGAGAGGGCGGCTCCCACCTGAGCATCTGAGATGTCAGGGGGCAGCACTCTGCTGGGATAGATATTTGCCCTTTTGGTGGGGAGGGGGGGAGTTTGCGCTGAACCTGTCAGCTAGGATGTTGGCAATGTCTGTGGAATCAGTGTATTTTTTGTCATTTTGGACTAATTCTGAGCATATCTGGGAATTCCCACCCAGGTTCCTAACATAACTAAAGAAAGCCTTGTGATTATCCTTAGTGTCCTGTGCAATTTTTCTCTCGAAGCTGGCCTTTGACGATTTTATGAGTGCCTTTAGTTTTTTTGCTAATACTGACCAGAGATGCCTTCCCTTCTTGGGATTTTGCTCTATCATGTAGTAGCTTCCTCCTTCTATTGTATAGTTTGTTTATGGCTGGGGTCCACCAGACAGGTCGTCTGCCTTTGGAGGATTGGGTCTTGGTTTTATTTGGGATTGCATGATCCATGCAGTCCTGAAGGTGTTCATAGAATGCATTTATAAAGGATTCTGCGGTCTGGGCGTATTTTCCACAGGCCCGGGGCTTTGAAGGATTCCACCTCGGTTTTGAGGAGTGTGAAATTTGCTTTAGAGAAGTTTTTCACTGTGGTTTTCTGGGCAGGGGGTGGGGTCGGGATGTGAATACCCAGTGAGATCAGTTTATGGTCTGATCTTACCAGTGAGGGATACACTTCTGGTCTGGAGCATAGAGTCCCCATGTTGGTGATGATCAGGTCCAGTATGTTTTCCCTCTTGTGGGAGTGGTAACAAGTTGTTCCATAGCATTTGAGTTTATGAATTCTAGGAACCTTTGGGCAAGGGTGTTGGAGCTAGAGTAATGCTCCCAATCTATGTTTGGGTAGTTGAAGTCGCCCAATATAATGGTGTTCAAGAGACCTTCATATTTTCCAGTGTTCTCAGGAAGGCCGAGTGGGGTTCCTGGGTTTGGGAGGGTGGTCTGTAGCAGGCTATAAACTGGAAGGCAGTTTTACCCACTGTTAGTTGCACATGGATAGTCTCTGATGCTTCGTGCTTTGCCACCAACCTGGAGGTGTGGGTATCTTTGATGAATATCGATACTCCCCCTCCTTTTGTGGTTCGGTCCAAGTTTTGGGGCCGAAAAGCATGGTATGAGGTATAACCTGGTAGTGCTGGGGTGCTCTTGGGACCCCTGAACCAGGTTTCTGTTACTGCACAGATATCGATGTTCTCCATGCTAAGGAGAGTTTCGAGTGCGTGCATCTTGAGGTTTAGACTTCTAGCGTTGAGTAGCTTTACTCTTAGTTTCTTATCCCTTGTGATACCTATGGAGGTGGGTTTATCTTTTGTGCCTTACCTAAAAAAGGCACTATGGGGGTAGCAAGAGCCTTTGCCAATATCCGAAAGCCCAGGGGTGACAGGTGCAAGCCGTCCCTAGCAAAGCATCGTGGCTTGTCGTGCATATCATCCCAAGCTGATAGGCATTGGATCCCCTTTGAATGACACCAATACTTAAGCCAATTGTTGAAATTGATCATCTTGTCTTCATACTGTGGCATCATTCTTGGTGAGGGTAAGATGCTACTCAAGGTCAGGGTCATACCAGCCTGGGCTACATGCTCAGAGAGCTCCTCTATGTCTCTTTTCATGTAGTCCAGGGAGGTACGTCTCAGGTCAATCACACCAGCATGGACAATGACTGAGTCATATTTGTACTTGCCTTGGAGTGACCTGAGTGCTTGTGTTATGTGGCAGATCCTAGCGCCAGACAGGCTGCTCACCGTGACCTTCTCCTTGTTCAGCCTGGTGAGCGGGACGTCAGTGTGCCTGACGATAGAGTCACCTATTACAAGTGTATCAGGTGTGTTGTTTATTGCCAAACTTTCACACACAATTGTATATTTGTTCAAATGTAGCAATGCAGTCTACAATAATATCATCAAATAATGTGTATGCCTCATAGGCACTGTTTGTTTCTTCTGTTAGGAACAATGTCAAGTACTTCAGTCATTTTATCCATATCTGCATCTTCTTTCAATTTTTCTGCATGAATTTCCAAAATTAACTTCTTAGATCAGTCTAAAAGGAAAGAGTGGCAAAACAACCAGCGATAGATCCACTCAAAGTGAAAGAAGAGTTTATTGCACTTTAGCGCCTCGGCCAAGCAGCCTTCAAGAAGTAACAAACATTCTAAAGATTCCCCTATATATACATCCATCAATTAAACAATCAAACAATTAATTAAAATTCAAATAAAACAATTAAAGCAAATATTTCCAACAAATATCACAATTTTAGGCATCAAGGTATTGTACTTCAAAATAAATAATGACTCTTTATATAAAAGTTTCTCTTTTAGCAAATCAGCATCCTCCATTTTAATAAAAATCTTTTCTAAAACGGTAGCCTGTAACAAAGTAAAATCACCATTATGGCTCTCATTAAAATGGGTAGCAACAGAACTTTCCAATTTATGCTTTTTTATATCTCGAATGTGTTCCTGGAATCTTGTTTTAAACTTTCTTTTAGTTTGACCAATGTAAAACATGTTGCAGGGACACTTTAAACAATAAATAATTCCTTCCAGGTCACAAGAAAATATACCAATAGAATTAAATATGATATTAATTATCCTTCTGAAACAAGGAACCACAAATCTACAAACATTACAACTACAGCATGGAAAAGTTCTTAGCTTAATAGGGAAACTAGTAAAATTAACTCCTAGTTGTACAAAATACGCTTTCACTAATTTATCTTTCAAATTTTGCCCTCGCCTATATGAAATCAATGGTTTCTTACAAAGTGTGTTAGCCAACTGAGTCATTCATAAGAAATTTCCAATAATATTTAACCATGCCACACAGTTTTTCACTTGCAACATTGTAAGTCATTACACAGGCAACTTTATCCTGTTCATTACCAATATTATTATGCTTCTTCATGTAATTATTTCTCTGATTATGTACATTTTCACCTGCATAAATTTTATGCAAAGCATCTGCAATAACATCAAAACTATAACCCCTATTCAAAAACATTAATGAAGACTGTAATAATTCTTTATATAGATCTACAGTATTGTTACAGATCCTGTGTAACCTTACAAATTCACCATACGGCAAGGATTTAATTAAGTGTGGAGGATGACAACTGGTTCCATATAAATATTGTCCGCCATCACAAAACTTTCTATATACTGAAGTGCATATACCTCCATCTTCTAATCCCTCTAAACCTAAATCTAAAAAAATCACTTTGTAACCATTTTGTAATCCATCAAAAGCTAGCTGATATGTATTCTGATGTAAATCAGGCACAAAATTTTGTAATTCATCCGTACCATCTTCACATGAAAAAATCAAAGTATCTATGTATCTATGATATTATTTAACATATTTTTTAAAAAATTATGTTGATAAACATTGTCATACTCAAACTTAGCCATAAATACATTTGCATACATGGGGGCAAAAGAAGTCCCCATGGCAGATCCTTGTAACTGATGACAAATAATGTTGTTAAAACTAAAAAAAAATTATTCAATAAGCAAAATTCCAACAATTCTATTATATACTGAGTAGCTGGACTATCTCCTAAAAAGGAATATACTGCCATAATCCCATCACGATGCTTAATACTGGTATATAAGCTCCTAACATCTAAAGTTAGTCAGTACATATTGGAATTCCATTTTACACTTGAAATTTTGTCTAGAAAATCAAAAGAATCCCTAATATATGACGGGAGCTTTATAACCAAGGGTAACAAATGATTATGTAACAATATCCCCATGTTCTTCTTTCGGCTTTTCCTGGTTAGAAGTCGCCACAGCGGAACTCTGGTCTGCTAATGATTGGCAGTAGATTTTTACGGTGCCGTGGTGCCAGCCCGACGCCCAACCTTCAACGAAGGCACGCCCATTTAAGCATGTCTTTCGAATGCCACTCGACCGCGGGGAGGACATGCAGACTCCACACAGAAGGCGCTCCAGCTGAGAATTGAACGGGAGAACCTCTTGCTGTGAGGCAACAATGCTACCGCTGCACCACCGAGGCTTATTAATGGTAAACTATTTATATAATGCAAATATAAATATCTCTGTTAATTAAACATCAAAGTCAAACTCCACTCGCACAACCTGCACGCAAGGCCTCAACCTGGTCTGTGACATTAATAGAACTTGTAAGTGGGATAGATTTCTGTCCCAAAGACTCCCCATTTATGGAATAAACTTCCCTCCCCATGTCAAGCATGGTACCTCTCTAGCCCTCTCTAAGAGGAACCTGGACGACTGGATGGAAAACAGAAAATACACCCCTGGGATCCCACCTGTGTCCCTTCTGAAAGTTTATTGCACTTTAGCGCCTCAGCCAAACAGCCTTCAAGAAGTAACAAACATTCTAAAGATTCCCCTATATATGCACCCATCAATTAAACAATCAAGCAATTAATTAAAATTCAAATAAAACAATTAAAGCAAATATTTCCAACAAATATCACAATTCAACCCCCTACAACATCAAGGTATTGTACTTCAAAATAAATAATGACTTTTTATATAAAAGTTTCTCTTTTAGCAAATCAGCATCCTCCATTTTAATAAAAATCTTTTCTAAAACAGTAGCTTGTAACAAAGTAAAATCACCATTATGGCTCTCATTAAAATGGGTAGCAACAGAACTTTCCAATTTATGCTTTTTTATATCTCAAATGTGTTCCTGCAATCTTGTTTTAAACTTTCTTTTAGTTTGACCAATGTAAAACATGTTGCAGAGACACTTTAAACAAATAATTCCTTCTGTATCACAAGAAAATATACCAATAGAATTAAATATAATATTGTTTATCTTTCTGAAATAAGGAACCACAAATCTACATATATTACAACTGAAGCATGGAAAAGTCCCTAGCTTAATAGGGAAAATAGTACAATAAACCTCTGGTTGTACAAAATATGCTCTCACTAATTTATCTTTCAAAAAAAGTGAAAGGGTGACTGCCACAGATTGTTTTTCTTTTGCATATCAGAAACAGGTCTCCAGATTTATGTGGCTTTATTTAATCAAAAACAGACACTTTTTTACTTAAAAACATAGTCTGATGTCAATTTTACACATATAAAGAAGGAAATAAAGATTCAATGCTAAAACACTCTTGAATAATGAAGCTTTACATTAAGACCATAGGAAACTCTAAAATGCCAAATGCATGTAAGACAGTCTTCTGAAAGCTGTAAAATATTGGAGTTTGAGAGCTGGCATAATGGTTAAGATGTTTACCTCACAGACACAAAGGACAGGGTTTGATTCTCCTCTTTGAGGAGGAAATTGGATAAGCTTAAAAATAGCCTTCAAGGGCACCTAACCTATACTTACCTAGATGCCCAGTCGCTACCTGTATATCTAAGCCCCCTCCATCTTAAAACAGAAGCTGGCAAATCATTCTGTGCAATATGCTTGCATACAACTCTGCATTTATAACAAGGCGTTGGTAATGTTGGCTCCAAAGAATGATGTAAAAACAATACACCAAGTGGCGCAATACCGTCTGTTTAGAATACACCACCAAAAGACTGCTGTAACTCCACAAACTGCTTTAATTCCACAAGCAAATAAACGTTAAACGCTGCCAGCGTTTTTCGTTCTGAGTAGTATCAAAACTTCTTCAGACAACAGCTCTTCAGTTATACACAGTTTATATACAAGTTCTTAAGCAATTAAAAGCCAATAATTCAATTAATTAATGGATCTGCTTTTGTTCAAACTTTTAAAGAAATATTACACAAACATACTATGTATTATATAGGTATATATGCATCCCATGATGTGACAACTTGTTACAAATATATAAAAACTAAGATGTACAACTTATTAGTGATACCTAAACAAATTTATATATACTGAAAATTTAAAAACATACTTATTTTCATGTTTATTTTAAAGTACCCATTATTATAAAAGAAAAAACAAACCTAAAATAAATTTAAACAAGTAGTTATTTTAAAATATTTTAAAATGTTTTTAAAAAGTTCTTTACAAGTAGTTTTAGTGTCCAATATAGAGGGGTAATTCATTAAAAACTGATGACCAAGTCAGTTTAACGCATCAGGTTTTTGATTTTTAGAATACATGCTATTGAACAGAATTCATTTATGCCTGGCTCACTATTAGCTGCCAGGCGTAATTGCCAAATTAATTCTTTCTTCTCCAACTCTAGTTTAAGGTAATGGTCATTTACAAAATTAAAATTATCCTGTAATGTATTAATTCGATCTATGCCCATAAAGTTAAAAGAGTGATTGGGATTATTAGCACAATGCCTAGCCAGGGCATTCTCATTTTTGCCCTTATTAATGGCGTACAAGTGTTCATACATCCTATCACGCAACCGTCTGTCTGTCTTTCCCACATAGAATGATGTACATTGTGTACATTGTGCTAGATAGACAATTCCTCTCGAGTTACAGTTATATGAACCTTTGACACCATACCTAGTTGTTCTGATTGTAAAGTGATCCTTTGTCATTATATGCCTACAATACTTACAGGTACCACATTTTTTAGTCCCCCTTCTATTGTTCGTTTGGGCCAATTTTGACTCAAGAAGCTTTTTCATATTAGTGGACCTTCTAAAAGTTATTACAGGATTTAACAGCGTTTAACGTTTATTTGCTTGTGGAATTAAAGCAGTTTGTGGAGTTACAGCAGTCTTTTGGTGGTGTATTCTAAACAGACGGTATTGCGCCACTTGGTGTATTGTTTTTACATCATTCTTTGGAGCCAACATTACCAACGCCTTGTTCTAAGTGCAGTGTGGTGGTTTTTTTTCATATTTCTAACTCTGCATTTATAACAAAGTTTAAATCTTCGGTACTGTAATCATTATCAATGTATGCCTTCTTGTCAATGTTATTTAATGCTTTACTTACTCACACACTTACTGTCACCCCTTGGCTATGTCTTGCACATGCAATCTTTGTTAAATGCTTTAATGGCAGCAACGTTTTTTTTCTTTAGTTTCCTAAGTGCCTTTCTTACTTGTTATCATGTCATTATGGCCTAGTTCATGGCTAAAAAGGGTCCCTGGACCAGTTCACTTACTGGTTACCAAAGTATACATAATAAAGAAACTGTCTCCATCCTTCTCCTCGGTCAGTCTTCAGTACTGTACTCCTATTCCAAAACGTCACCGGCTAACAAATACAGAAAAACATATACTGCACACAATACACATGCACATCTATCCCAAAAGAAATACATTACACTGCCTCGTTTTAATGTCAGCATGCACAGCATGTAGATTCATCCCATAATCTTCTTCATACATAAAAGCTGCTCCCAGCCTCCAAAGTGACAACCAGATCATATAATTTTGCCTAATATTTCTGAATATGAACCCAGTTGTCATTCTGTATTTTCATAAAAGATGGAAAAAGAGTAGCTAATTCTTCTAAGCATTTCTTACCTATCTATATGATGTTTTCACTTTTTTGTCTAATACAACTAAAACATACTGGCTGACAAGACATCTAAAAAGATTACAGCCTGCTCAAATATTCCTCAGAATGTACTCAAGATAAACTAATGAATAAATTTCTTACATTAAAGTTTTCCCTTCTTAACTAGGGTTACCATCTGACCATCTTTTTTGCTGGCTGCAACAGGGTTTTAATGGAAATTTAAAAAAAATGTGTTAATAGCTAGGTTGTGATACCTGATAACATCACTTATAAGTGAAAACGTTTAACATTAAGAGCATTAAAATTTATTCTGCTGTGCAGCAGTTATGCACTTTAAAACACACAAGGACTGTTTATATTTTCCTAAATGCTTTCTGCCATGTGCCTAGTGACCATCAAGCATTCCTCTGTTGGACTACACTAATTTGTTCCATGTAGTGTGTGTGTGTGTGTGGGGGGGGGGGGGTCACCAAAAATCACACAGGGGACAGATTTCTTGTGGGGCTATCACTCAGGCAGCAGTGAAGATTCTTTGTGCCCTGTGTGGCATTTTGATAATACAGGTGTTTATGATGCACTAACCCCACAGCTAGGTAGGAGGGACAAGCAATTGGCATTACCAGGGAGGCATGCAAGCTTTTGTGCACTCACAATGAAGGCTATCATCAAGAGGTGGCCTTGACAGGTGAGTACACACCCCCAGCCATGTATCTGTATCACTGTTTCACCTATAAGGGTATGTAACTGTGAGCAGCCAGCTCTATCCCACTGTCCCCTGCTAGCGCCATCAAGCACATGAGATACTAAATAAACTGCCTGGACCATAGTCATAGCTTTAGCCATCTAAGCCACTGGAACTGAATTTGTCCTTTATATTTTTTTTAACTTCCACATTCTCTTATAATTTGCTTTGCTCTATCTGGCAGTTCCTATAAATAAATATATGCTTCATATTGGAACTGTAGCCAAAACAGGAATAAACACAACCATGAAAAAAACAGCAAACCATGAGAAACATTGTCTGGTAACTCCTGCTACTGTACATGCCTTCATCCTGTAGGCACAATGCTGGGAAAAATCACAAAAAATTCCGAACCAAAGAAAAGCAGATTATACAATAATGAGCTGGCAAACACCATAAAACATGCTAGCAAGCACCTTCCTAACCCCTCACCAACATGCACATAGACGCATACAGACCGCCCCCCCCAAAAAAAAAGTATATGCTTCATTTGCTATAGATTAATGTCATCAGCAGTGCAAACCATGTCCTATACATGTCTCTGCTTTGTAAATTCATTTGTTTTCATTTAAGGCACAGTCTCTGCCCAGTTTCACACTACCTTTACAGAATAAAAACATATTTAAAGCAAACACTTTACAGCTCTCTATAAAGTAATCAAAACAAAAAGCAATACATTTTGATTCAGATAATATTAACATTTTACAAATGAGTGATAAAAAAAGATGCATTTTGTGTGTGCATTAAGGCACTAGAGAGTTTAATCATGTGATAACCACTTGCCTTAGTGAGGAAGTGATCACAGCCTGTAGCCTTGTGCCTTACCACAAACCTAAGGGTGTGGTTATCACACAACCCACATCCTTTTGTGCCCGCACATTTACTTGGAAAACAAGTCAGTTTCATACTAAACTTAAAAGGCAAATGACTAAATGTCCTGTCCCTGACAGAAGCATTATAATAAGGCACAAGAACCAGTGGCTAACTATTATCCGTATGTTAGCTTTAAGCAGGTGGTGAGGAAATGAAGTAAGAGAACTGCATTTCAGGTCATCTGCTTAAGATCATGTGACATCCTACAACCAATAAAACTACCAGACTTTTTTTATCTCCATTATAAATATAGCTACATAAATAATTTTTTAGTCAGTGCAACAACTCAAAAGATTCACTAATTTTTCATCACAGCAGGCAGCTGACTACAATGCCTTCTTCCAGAACAGCCACTACCAAAGCTATCTTAATTAAAAATACACAATGTAATGTACTTCCAGTGAGATTCAGGCTATTGAAACAGGTAGCTTTAAACCTGATCTCCATGGAGTGTATCTTACTGAAAACTAGCAGTACTTCATGTTCTTGTACCACAAGTTTCACATCAGATGAATAGTTCTACTTTTTTTTTTCAACCTAAACCATGCACTAAAATAACTAATGTTAAAGTCTATGTAGGTATAGCTCAGTGACATTTTGCAAGTAATAATTTGCACTGGACATGATGAACCAAAACAATAACTAAGTAATATTTCAATATGAATAAACAGAATGGAGCACATCAGAGAGAAATGGCTGCTAAGACTTCCGTTGTACAACCGTGAACTGTAAACAAGTTGGGGTACGTCAGCTGTTTGTAGAAACAGCCACTACTGCTCATTTCATGGTTTCTTGTGCTGATATCACCAGTTCCACTAGTTCAGAGTTCAGCGTACCAATCATCCACTCCATGGATTTGTTACCCTGAAAATAAAGACGGGGAACATCAGTTCCTATAAAACTCTCTAGTCACTTTATACATTAACATATCATGAAATCATTTTTTTCTATCAGAAATTACACATTTTCTTTGAGGTAAAACAAATGCACTCAAAATTTAGTACAGAGATCATTTATGTTGACAAAATCTGTAACAACAGTCAACAATCCTTCTGCCTTTGCGAAGATATAATATTGTTAAATCGCTGATAATACTTCCTAGCAGGTCTACAGCAGCATAACAGTTTGGAAATACTTTCAAAAGTGCCCTTTTAAATAAAGCCAATTCCAAAAATGTTAACTAAAAGGTTAAAATACATTGGACGGTCTCCATACTTAAACTGCACAGTCTCTACAAAGCAGAAGACAACAATGCCTGTCTTGCTACCTAAACATCTGGTTGATAGAATGTTTCATCTCTTTATACCTGCAGTATCAGGATCAGATGTATACAAATAAGTTCAACAACTCTAAAATTGGTGCGTCATTATTTTGGTTTTGTTTGCAGAAGTAAGGCCACTTGATACAATTGCCTTTTTCATAGGCTTCCTGGGAACACTGTCAAGTTCAATGACTTGCCTGACAAGAGTACGCAAATAAATGGAGGCTAACAGAATGAAACCTGAGATGAGAAAAGATGAAACTTACAACTCACAGACTTAAATCCATTGCACTTAAGTATCAAGTATATCTGAAAACATAACTGCATTGTTTCTGTTAAATTTTACTTCATTAAGTGTGTCCTACATACTTAATGGGCAAGTCTGCTAAAAATTAAATGTGTTTTATGGTATGTATCAACACAATGATTTACTAGCACTCAAGGACAGACTCAGTAAATCCAAGGGGTGGGAGTTTGCCTCCCCAGTACAGCTAAAGTAGATAATCCAACACAACTGCAGAATTATATTACTATATTTTCACTGATGTTATCTATTTATTTTGATGAAAAGTAAATTGATTTTCCTGTTCTGTAAGAACCTTTTTGGGGATTAAAACTTCTGGCATATACTTTCAGAGAAACTGACTGGGTATCCAAGTGGAAGCCAGAACTTTTTATGACAAAAAGCATACTTTTCAAATATCTCTTTACTGTTTGCATTTCAAGCAGGATTTAAAAATACACTAAAAGTGATGACAATCTAGAGGGTTGTGATTGGGTGTTATTTGCACTCGAGGTGAATTTTAGCATCAATGATGAGAACACTTAATAAATGGTTAGGATCGGAGAGACAGAAGGTTAACTCTTTGCAGTGCATGGGGTTTTATCTACTCAATATACTACCAGTTACAAAACAGAAAAAAGCACAAAGTGTTTTACCAGCGTTGAAAGCCAGTAAAGCACTTAGTGAGTACAGTCACACAGACAACATGTAAATATAACTGTAAGAAAAAGTCAGGGACAGTTTTTAAATCCAAGTAACTTACAGGCTAAGGTCTGTAACATTTCATGGATAGAAAATACGGCACAAGATATTAAGGGACAG
The DNA here is from genome assembly GCF_019279795.1 of Protopterus annectens. Lineage (NCBI taxonomy): Eukaryota > Metazoa > Chordata > Ceratodontiformes > Protopteridae > Protopterus > Protopterus annectens. Next base: position 1,020,654,768 of record NC_056732.1, on the reverse strand, counting down.
TCGAGAGTGAAGGAATGTCCCTTGTGTGAGACCCAACTGTAACAGAGCTCAGGGGGTGTGTAAGGTATGTGACAATTGTTACACACCTCTGAAGAAGCTGTTACAGTCGGCTCTTGGTCTCCAGAAGCGCTTTATAATTTTTCCTTTTTTTCTGATTTTGGAATGTAATCATGGCCCTCCATGCACTACAAAATTCTTTCTTTCTTTTAATGTTTGCATAATGATGTATACATGATTTCTATCTTCGGGATTTTGCTAGTTTTCTTATACGATTACTCATCCATAAAGAGAATGACTTCTGCACTAAATCCCATTACCAACAATACATACAAAATATGTGGGGGTTTAGTGTTTGATACATGAAATATTTACGCTGCAGGTCTAGGGAACAGATTTCATGATGAATTCAGATGCCAAGATACAAGCAAGACCCTAGCATTCTACTTATGTTTCTGTGTTTTTTAGGTTTGGTTAGAGTTTCCCCTGACTTCAACGGGCTATTAAATACCTGTTTCGTTTGAACATAGATTTAAGTAGTTCTTCAGCTTTTTATGAATGGAATGTCTCAAATGGGAGATCTTTCTGTAGCTCTGAGGCACTTTTTAATATTTTTTGTAATATCAGTTAATTTTTCTCATGTATTTTATTATAGTGAGAGTTATATTAGGACTTTTTAGAAAGTTGGTATAGATAGTGAGAATTTTGCCTATTTTGCTGTTAAATGCCATTTAATAATTTTATTTTTATGGCTTGCTTTATATGTCCAATTTTGCTTTGGGGGTCTGAGTGTGTTTATTTTGTGTGTCCAGTATGTAAGGTTATTTTTTACACTGATGTCAATTTGAAACATGGTCTCTATTTTACCTTTTTTATTTTGCTTTTTAACTAAGTATAGTTTTATTTTGGGGGGGAGGTGTTCTTTAGGCCTTTTATGGTGTTGGAGTTGTGTGCCCCTGTGCAGTACAAGAAACTTACTTTTTAACCAGTAGAAGCTTAAATGACACAAGAGTGCAGATAAATTGTGTTGATGCACCAAGATGATGATTCACCAACATTGCAAATAAAGAAAATATATCTACACAGTGTTCCAGTACCAGATAAATGTTCTCAGTATGTCCTTTATCTAGGGTCTACCATTAGGATAACTACAACAATATCTATTTATCTGTGCATATTAAACACACACATCTATCTATCTATCTATCTATCTATCTATCTATCTATCTATCTATCTATGTATCTATCTGTCAGTCTATCTATCTGCACACCACTTTCTTATCTAACTAAACTGGTAGGTAGGCTGGTCCGCAGACCATTTTCAACTATGACCTGAACCAGAGGCCCATGGAGGCAGTGATGCAAGTTTAGGATCAGTGTAAAGACATACTGTAAATACAGATAGACATCAAAAAGAATTAGCATTCATGTAACTAGGAGGACACATACAATACAGACAAAAAAGTATGTGTTGTATAAAATTCCACAGTGTAATAAAACTTACAAAATCAGCATGTAAGAGGTTTGTTTACATGTATAGAAATCTATATTGATAAAAAAGGATTTCTTACACAGTGCAGGAGAGCTGGATAACTATCGGTAAGTAGCAGTCGACTGCAATGCACTAGCTAGGGTTTTATGTTTGTGTTAGTCAAATTAGTTAATTAGTACATTAATGGCCAGTGCATTATTAGTATTTATTGTTGGATGGTTAGATATACTCTAGCAGGCTTTAAGTTACCTTGAGAAGATACTACAAAGGATATGGATTTTCTAACCACCACAGATACATGCTGGTCAAAAGAGTGCCTGTTATCGGCATACGTATCCAGATGCTTATGACTGTGTCAAAAGCAGCAGCATTTGTTATTCTTTTTTTCCCTGTGGTTACATAAGTTCTTCCTAAATATTCCCCTATTTCTATTCCCTTATCCAAATGCCTATCTTCCCCCTGTGACACATCTGTGTCTTCTTCCTTCACAGTGTTATTTGCAAGTACTCTTTCTACTCTTTTTTAGGCTTTCTACTCCTCCTTGTACCTACCTCTTCCAGCCCTTTTTCAGCAGTAATTTACTTCATACTTTCTTTGCATCAGGCCTTTTGGACTGTTTTATTTGTTGCTTCTGCTTATGCACCTATTAATTCTGTACTGTATATATTGAGATTTTAATGCATCTATAGTTACTGCTGTATTTTATATCATGTTACTGAAGTTTTCTGTACTTTGTGTTACCTCTGAATAATATTTGTTCTGTATAGAGATTTTCTTCCCGGGCCTCTGCTGAAAAAGGCACATGCTGAGTCAGACATACCTGCTTAACAAACGTCAAAATAAATAAATAGGGAATATTTGTCTTTGTCTTTATTTCCTGAGGCAACTGATTCCAGCAGGCTGGAACGTCTTTGCTAAATCATCTTTCATCTATGTCAAATTTTCAAACTGAGGGTGGAGAAGGTTTAGTGTTTTGTCATTATTGTACCTTAAACTTAAGATGAGGACCTCATATTACAATTAGGTTACCAAGGACATAGAGAAGTGGTTGGACACAAGCTTAAGTTTAACTGCTTATAGCAGCAAAGTAACTTTAGAGTTACAAGTAGGCATTTTTTTTCTAAGTTAAATCACTGACATTCATATTTTGGGGAAAGACTGCTTATGTTGGAGTTTAAAATTATTAAGACTAGGGCCTACTCTATTTGAGGGATTAGTAAATTAATGGCCAGTGCATGATTAGCGTTTATAGTTAGCTGGTTAAATACATTATAGCAAACTTTTAGTTGAATGCAAACTCTGTTCTATATTGTGTGTGGACTGAATGCTAATGTAAGATTTAGGGGAACACCTGGGCACTTATAATTTCATACTGGTATAATCTTTTGTTCATAATGTGCAAATATTTTGATGCATCTGCTATCTTTTAAGTTTTTGGTGTAACCAAAAACTCACTGAACTATCTTTGCTACATTAAATATAATTTTTTTCCTGATAAATCACTGATAAATCAGATGTAGAGTACAGTTGCATAAGCTGAACTTGCCATAACATTAGCTGTTCAAATGATCACTGCAGCACTAGCCTCAGCTATATGGGTTATATCCTACTAAGGATATAACAACCAGCCAACTTCCAAAGCTTCAGGGCACCTTCCACAAGCTCACACTGTCAAGCAGCTCCTAGCAAAGCTTGCTCTACTTAAGGAAGGAATCAAGCTTATAGTGCTTTGTAAAAGTATGTACAGAGTACCAAGGAGCAGTTCCTAGAATATGTCTAGAATTCAAACCTTTCCAAAAAGCCATAGATGATGCTAAGGCCCTGGTAGAGTGTGTCTTGATCCTGTCTGAAACAGATTTGTCATGGTGAGTATAACAAATGATGCAGTGGTGCAAAGGTAGTGTTGTCATCTCACAGCAAGAGGTTCTCCGGTTGGATTCTTTGCTGGGGTGCCTTCTGTGTGGAGTTTGCATGTCCTCCCTGCATTCATGTGGGTTTCCTCCGGGTGCTCCAGTTTCCTCCCACGTTACAAAGACATGTGTCTGGAGCATTTGTGCCCAGGCCTCTGCTAAAAATTGGCTTCATTCCAAGTCGGACTTTCCCGGTTAACAAATGATAAATAGATAAATAAATAAAATAAATAAAAATGGTAATGGCCTTAGACAATTTGACCATTTGGATATACTCTGTTTTGACACAGGTTGCCCTTTCTACTTACCTTCACAAGACATAAACTGATCCAAAGATCTGAAAGATTTAGTTCTGTCAGGATAGTACCTGAGTTGTCTGTGGGCATCCAAGCTATGGAGTACCTTTCCTCCCTTATTTCTAGGTTCAGGAAAGACAACAAGGAAATGTATAGTTTGGTTTAAAGTAAACCTGGACACCACTTTAGGCATAAAAGAAATATTCATTCTCAATGAAATCCTATTCATATGGAAAATGAGGTAGGGTTGACTCACCATAAGAGCTTGCAACTCAGATACCCTTCTTGCAGAGGTCAGAGCGATCACTAAAACTGTCTTCCATGTTAAGAACCTCAAGTCAGCCATATTAGTTGGGTCTACATTACCTTGTCAAAAGGCGTCTTCATTGAATGCCTTTTCGTCGACACATAAACAACAAACATCCAAAACTCTGAACTTCAGAGAAGTTTTTCTTAGGGGAAAAAAATCACTTGGCAAACCAACAACCAAACTGTCAGATCCTACGAAGTAGGGGGCTTTACCTCCCACACTCCCCCAACTAAATATATCAACTATGAGATTGGCAGGTCTATATTACATTGTTGAAAGCCGACAGTAGCGAACGCTTAGAATATCGAACGTGTAAACGGAAATCTCCATAAGGGGAGATTTCTGTTTACTTCAATGTAGTGCGGTCTCGGAGTTGGTATATTTAAGTAGCGGGGGGTGTGGGGCTTGCCCCCCTGCCTACACCCTTTTGTTTTGTTTTGGTTTAATAACTGTTTTAATGATGATTCGATGTTTTACTACTTCGATCAGTACTGTTCGATGTATACTGATTCAAAGTAGTAAAACTTCGATCATCTGATATAGACCCAATTACACTACAGTGGAGAAAAGGGCAAACTCCAAACAACGGCCAAGCGTTTTTTTTCCCCTGGGAAAAAATTTGATGAAGTGGCCATTCAGAGTTTTGGGTGTTCCTTGTTTATGTGCCGACTAAAAGGCATTTGATGAAAATGCCTTTTGACAAGGTAACATAGACCCGATTGGTTGGTTCAAACAGAGCAAACACACAGCAGCAGTACACAAGTACAGCAAGAGTGCAAGACCAGAACAATACCAAAAATCAAAACACAAACGACCAGCACAAATTTGGTGAACCACCAATAACTATTTATTGTAAAAACAATAAATAGGAAAAAATACTTCTGTAACACAAAATTAAGACCCCAAGGAGGGGCCACCAGTTTACTTGGAGGCCTCTTATGCAAAATCCCTTTCAAGAACATTTTGACAAGAGTCTGCCTTGAAAGAGAGGATCCATGGGCAGACATGCTGAAATGGCTGATAAATGAACCCTGACAGATGAATAAGAAAGGTCATAGGACATTAATACATACAAGTATTGTAAACCCAGAGAGCAACTAGCCCTAAATGGGTGCTGGTCCTGTTGTTGGCACCAACTAGAAAAACTTTTCCATTTCCTAATATATGATTTTCTAGTAGTGGGCTTTCTTGCCTCCATTAGTACCTGCTGCATGTCCTCAAAAAAAAGGTGTCTAAAAGGAATTGAGAAACTATCATCCAGGCAGTCATTTGAAGATGACTGGTGTCAGGGTGTATCAAACACTCCTGTTCTTGTGTGAGTAGATCCATTATGTCAGGAAGCTTGTGGTAATTAACCCTGGTCATTTACAAGACAAGGGAGGACCATGACTGCCTGGGCCAGAAGGGAGTCACCACAATAATCTTGGGGGGTTCATACTGTTTATTCAGAAGTACCCCAGATATTAGTGGAAAGGATGGAAAAGCATACAGGAACTTCCTATTCAAAGAAAAGAAATCTGCCTTCCAGGTCTTCTTGCACGGAGTCTTAGAACAGATTTTTTCCAGTTGATTGTTCAGAGAGGAGGCAAACAGGTCTACTTGTAGAACTCCCCAAAGATGGATCAAATGTGGTAAGAACACTGATCAAGTTCCCATTCATTATGGTCTGGTCCTGCTTAGCTTGTCTGCCAGCCAGTTCTGCTCTGGCAGAATGTATGATGCCTTTAGATTAAGACTGTCCTGTGAAGTTATATTCCAAGTTAGCATGCCTAGTCTGCATAGAGGTACAGCCTGATTTCCCCTTACTTGTTTATGTACCACTTGACTGTGGTATTGTTTGTAACCACTTGAAGAGGTCCTGGGGACTAAAGATGCTTCACAGAACTGACTGCATTGATCAGGGCAACCCTCTACCCTCTTTAAATATTGATGTGTTTGTGTCTGTCTTTGATGTCCCACATACCTTGCACTTTTATCCCTCCTGAAACTGCTCCCCAAGCAAAGTCTGTAGTCTCTGTGGTGACTGACTTGATTTAAGGATATGTGTTGTCTCCACCAAAAGATTTCTCTTCTAAAAAAAAACAGTACTAGGATCTGAAAAGATAAAGGGCATTGATGCTAGAACCAACGAGATTTCAGATACCTCTGTATCTTTCTCATGTGGAGTCCTGCCAGGGGTATCATGAGAATCATAGATGCCATGAGACCCAAAATACTGAGGTATTCCCCTCATAATTACCAAAGTCTGAGTGGAAAACCCTAGAAATAGATTGAAATAAAGGTCTATTTTTTGGAAGAAAATCTCTTTGAAGTTAAGTGTCTACTTAACCCAGGAATTCAATCCTATGTGAGGGAGTCAAGAAAGTGTTTTGAATGTTCTTTTGGAATCCTAGCTTGTGCAGGAGATCTCTCACTCAAGAGTGAGATTCCTGATATTTTGAAAAAGAGTCTGCACAGATAAGCAAGTCTTCTAATTATGGAAAATGTGGATACCTTGTAGCCTGCAATGAGCTATAAATGGAGCTAGACACTGTGAACACTCTTGGTGCCGTGGATAGTCCAAAGGGTAAGGCACAGAACTGATAATGTGATCCACACACACAAAACCTTAAGAAATGTATGAAGTTTAGGTGAATAGGGATGTGATAATAAGCATCTTTTAAGTCTAGTGTCAACAGGAAACTTGAAAGAGGAAGAGGAGGTAACAGGTTGTGAAGTGACATCATTCTGAATTTGGACACTATTACAAAAAGATTTAAGAAAGATCCATAACTGGTCTCCAAACATTTTCTTTCTTTCTTTGGTGTTAGGAACATCCCTGAATACAACCTCTTCCACACCTGGGAAGGGGAACTGGTTATATCACTCCTTGGGAAAGCATATGATGAAGAATTGGTGGAAACAGAGTCTGATTTGCAGGATGAGGATTGACCCCTTAGAAGACAGGATTTCCTCCCACTGCAATCTGTAACACTGATGAATAGTTTTCAGAACCCATTTGTCTGACACAATCTGTTGCCAAACAGAAACATGGAGATTTAGACTTTCTGCAAGAGAAAGGGAGCTAGGGTGGGAGGGGATCACAAGGTCTCTTGAATAGTCATTACAGTCTTATTAAACTGTCCCTAGTTTTGAGAAGTTTAAGACTTCTTCTTCTTCTTAGATGTCTGTTTAACAGAGGGCTGAAAAATCTTAGAAATTTCCTGGATCAGCTTGCCCCTTTCATCATACTTTTTGTTCACCTCTTCAAAGGGGGGGGGGGGGGGGCAAACACTAAGTCTCTAGCTAAACGAGAATTAGAATTTAAAATCTAATTTTTCATCTGGGAGGTTCTGGAATAGAGCCGAGCAAACCTTCTTAAAACAGTACCACTTGCTATAGCGCTGGAAGAAGTATCGAAATGTCATTCACATACTGCAAACAATGAGTAGTGACCTGTGCAATAGAAAAAAAAAACAACTTATTTAAAGCAGATTTTTCTTCACAAGAAGAAACTGTAGATTTATATTCCTCATATTTCACAATTTGTCAGAACAAACTTTAACATAAGACTCTGGCAATTAAAAGTTCTGAAAATCAACATGGCAGAAGTGTACACTTCTTTCCCATACATATCAACAATTTTCCCATCCTTATTAGTAAGATTAAGATTGGAATCAAGTGCTTAGCAGCAGAGGAGTCAACCAAGGCTGTAGCTGCTGGGTCAGGTTTGGGAATAATGTATAAAATTTTAAAAGAGTGAGGAACTTTACATATCTTATCTGCCTTTTTAGGGTCAGCTGGATGAATATCAGGAAAACTGCAGGCAGTAAGATACACATCTTCTAAAGCAGTTAGGACAGAAGGAATGGGTGTAGCATCTGAAAAATCCTTCTGTAACAGCTCACAGTATTTTCTGAGGGACTGAGAAACCCCAGTGTTCTTCCACTGAAAACACTGGGACATTCTAGCAATAGTCTTAAGGAAAGAGAAACCCGCACAGGGAGTATAGACTGTGTATGGTCTAAACTGCAGCAACAGCTTGCTTCATTGTTACAAGCAGTTTGCTACAGTTTAAAAGGACAAACAATCTTTTTTGTTTTTATAACTAAAACCTGAGTACTGCAGCACTCTGTGCAGGTAAGGTATAAACTACAGCTGCTACATTTGTAGCAAACGGTTTGCTAGAGTTTAAAAAGAAGAATATATATTTTTTTTATCTAAAACTTGATTGCTCTGTAGCACTCAGTGCAGGTAGGGTATAAACTGTAGCAACTGTCTGCTACAGTTGAAAAGAAGAAAATATTTATTTGCTTTTTAATAAAATATATTGAAGGAGGGTTGGAGGAAAGGCACAAAAACAGGACCTGAATGGCTGGGGTAGGGCGGAGAGGGGTATGTGTCATGCATCTGGCCAGTAGAAGTAACATCCTTTTTTTATCTTCAATGGAATAGCTGGTGGGTATATATCTAAATCTAATAAGCCGATTATAATGCAACAATTTGTTTGTTACAGAGGGATTTAGGGTAAAAGATGAGTGGTCTGACATACAACAAATGGTCACAGCACAGTCACCCATCTGCAGCTGAGGCAAAGTGCTAGTGTGCTGTGGTGGCAAAGATGTTTGCTTAACTTTCTCTGTTTGTGGCAGGAAGAAGAACCAACTGTGGGACCCACAATCTGTTCTATAGTCAAGTTGAAAATGGTGCCTCCTTCCTGGGGAAGAGGAGCAGCAAATGCTAGAAAAACTACCAGTCCACAAAAGTTACTTTTTGACAGAAAAAAAAACAGTAAAAAGCACGTTAAAACATTATGGCAGCCCCACAATGGAAAAATAAACACAATGTTTCCACAGAAAATATGTTTTCAATTGATTTACACAACTTTTAAAATGACAGAAAAAATGAGAGCCCAGTTTAAAATAATATTCCAGTCTTGAGACAGTCCTTTAAAATGCAACACTCCTAGCTTTAAAATAACCTTCCCGAAGCGGAAAGTAATACAAACTAAAATAAATTTAAGAAAATATAATTTTTTTTCCCCAAAGGGAACTTATTTCTCCAGCAAAGAAAAGCACACACTGACCATTCATCCTGAAAAGCCTCAGAGGAGCATACTCTTTGGTGACAGTAAAGCTCTGAAGGGCTTCATGCTCAAACTTCTCTTTTGGTCAGCTCAGCTCGAGCTTTGTGACAGTCTGGGCACATGGAAGGTGGGCTGAAGCTTTGGAAGCTGGCCATCTGTTATAGCCTCGGCAGGATAAAACCCATATAGTTAAAGCTACTGCAGCAGTGATCATTATTATGTAATGTTCTTTGCTCTCCACTTTTAGTAGCGGAGCCCCTCTGTGTACACCTGCAAAGAAGGTTATAACATCTGTAAGGATCTTAGTTGTGATGTTAATAAAACTAAACAACAACAATGGATCTAATACAGATCCCAGAAGAACTCCAGCAGTAAAATGACCAGAGCTATAGAGTGTATTCCCTTATACTCTGAAAGATAGGTTGGCAGATTAGCACTTTTCTCCAGAAATATAGAAGGCTTTTCAGTTTGACCAGTGGCACTTTACAATTAGCACTCCCAAAGGCTCTTTTAAGATAAATAAAGATTCCTCCTGCTAGGTTAACATTTTAACATTTTTTAATATTGTCATTTACTTCTTTGATGAATCTTGGTAATGTGCTAAGGGCTATGCTAGGATATATTAATTTAATAGTTTAGTTATTTTTAAGTTAGTCTTTCTTTAGTTAGAACTAGATCTGCTTTGCCAGTAATCAAATTTTGGACTGGCTAACTGAAGTCAGTGTTTCATTTTTTCTATTTTATTTTTAAGATTTTCAACCTAATATGAAGAAATTTCCAAGTTTGGATGAAGGTGAGTAATATTTTTGAGTGGTAAAAGGAGTTTTTTTGTAAAGTGAACTGAAAGGAGGTGTGGTTTGTGTTTCACTTTATTTTATTACTTTTTATGTTAAAGTAGATATTGTGTGTGTGTGTGTGTGTGTGTGTGTGTGTGTGTGTGTGTGTGTGTGTGTGTGTGTGTGTGTGTATACATACAGTAAACTCTCAGTTAACTTGCACCTATGCAGATCGGTAGATGCCAGATAACTGTAGTTTCTGATTGCTTGAGAGTTACTATTAAAATAGGTCTGACTAATACTGTACCCTATACTATTTGTTTGGTTTGACTTGTTCTCAGGTTGGGGAGAGAAAAATAGGCCTGACTAATAAAGTACTCTATACTATTTGTTTGGTTTGACTTATCCTCAGGTTGGGGAGAGAGGGAATTTATTCCTAACTTCCTTTTTTTTTACCCAAAACTCCAAAAACATAAGGTATACTTCTGCGGGGGGAAACAGAAAGTGCAACACATGAAAATTGTACTGTATTTCTTCAATTTTTTTGCCAGTTGCTTGAGTTCCGGTTTACTGAGAGTTTACTGTACCATGCATGACTTTTTTCTTTTTTTAACTTTTATTTTACTTTAGATTTTAGTGACTATTTTAGCTGTGGTGGGTTCCAGACATTTTTAATAGAAGTGATGAAATGTAAAAGATGCTAATAAACTTGTCATGATACACAAAAGATGGTACAGCTAGCTGGTGAATGAGATGGTAAGACATCTGTTCAAGTCATCAGTTTATAAGGCTTGATTAGTATGTTGGATAGGCCAGTGGTGAAAAGATTAAATAATGGATTACAGAGTCTTTTTCAGTGGTACGAGGTATGAATCAGTCACTGCAGTAGCCTACCATCTCTAGTGGAGACTGTGGTTAATCTCGGGCTTTTTAACAACATGGGACAGGGACAGCGAGAAGTCAGAGAAATTTGGGGTATAAAGCAAAAGCTATATAATATAATGACAGATCTATAAGAAAAGGGTCCCTCCATAACAGCAGGAGTAATGCTGTCAGACATTACAACCTATAAGCAAGTAAAGCTTCTCAAGCTGCCGAGCACCATTCTTGCCATAATGGACTGCAGTGCCAAACCTCTTTAGGTCTCTGATGTGACATGTGAAAGGAATCAAAGGCCTAGAAAGGCTAGTTATGTACTTATGATAATGTTGGACCTTAATTACTTATGTCCACCTACTTCAAAGCAAGAGACTGTTCACTGCTAGGCAGCCTCAAGCAGCCCACTGACTTCTCTCTAAACCTCAATCTCCTACTCTCTGATTTATACAATGTACCACTTCTCCCTCAGTACTTCACACTGAGTATGCCGTAACCACCCAATGGCCAATTAATGAACATATGTAGACAGTGATCTGCCATTTGACCAACATGTAGCCAAGATAGTAAGAAGATAATTCTATGCCGCACAACTCATAAGCAAGGATATGGCATCCAGGTCCAAGGAAGTAATTATGCCACTCTACTCAGCCCTTATCGGACCTATCATTGGGTATGACGCCCCCTTTGGCATGTACCTGGCCAGGCACTTGCAACAGCTGGCACGTCCTCAAAGGCTTTTCACCAGAAGAATCCATGGTTTAAATACCCTGTTCTACACAGATCACCTTAATGTCCTATCTCTGTACTCAGTTTCCTACAGGTTACTGAGAGGCAATCTATGCCTACCATATAAGGAGTGTTTGGATCCAGCTCTGATGGACTACTTGCACATCCACAAGACAAACAGCACCAGAAGTACTTAATCCAAGGACTGAACTTTGTCTGTAACATAAATAGAACCTGCTGGAGGGACCGATATGTGTCTCAAAGGATCCTTGCACTATGGAATAAGTTCTGTAACTACATGAAGCAGAGTTCATCCCTGACCCTGTTCAAAAGTAACCTTGATTATTGGATGGGAAATTGCCAATTTACCTCTGGCATGGCTCCTATGTCTCTAATAGATAGAGGCTGACAGTAAGTAAATTAATTCCCACCTAGCATACCCCCCCCACACACACACACACACAAACACACACACACACACACACACACACACACACACACACACACACACACACACACACACACACACACATAACCCTTAGCTACCACCTTACTAACATACTCCACCACACAGGCTTCCAAGGAACTCTGGGACAAAACTGGGTTGGGTTGCACAGCTAGGCTGTAAATACTCTGGTGGTTATTAGTCTAATATGAGCTTATGAACCTAAATCTCGGGAACAAAAATACCCTAGAATAGGAACAGACAAGCTTCAGAAGGTCAATAAGACCTGTCAGGAATAAAACTGTGACAATGCAGAGAGGTAAAGAGACTAGTTTTGTTGACATGGATAATTAAGATTCAACATTATGGCAAATACATGACTTTTGTATCTTAAATTATGCAGTCTATCCACTTCAAAGTTTGGGATAGGGTTCCCAGCTAGATGCTTTGGGTGGTATTATAAGAGGATACCATGGAGTATGACAGCCCCTATAGGAAGACCTGTATCTAGAGATCACATTCAGCTTTTAATGTCTTGCAAAAGTATGCGGTGAAGTCCATGTCACTGCAGCATAAATGTCATCTATGAAAGAGTTTCTGAAAAAGGCAGATGAGGTAACCATTGATTTGGTAGAATATACCTTTAGTTTGATTGGAAGTATCTTATTACCTGCAAAGGATAAACAGCCCGACAGCCATCTGGGAAAATTTACTTTGGACACCTTCTATCTCAGGTTTGCAGATACAAAGAATACAAACAATTGGTCATGTTTTCTATGTTGTTATCTTAATTGCATATGCTTCTTTTGGAAATGCATGGTGTACTCTCCTCTATTAGAATATTGTGTAAAAAATACTGGAAAGTGAAAAACCTGATTAATGTTAGTTTCTGATGCTATTTTGGGCATAAAGGAAAGGTTAGCTCATAAGATGACCATGTCTTTGTGGAAACAGAAAAGTGCTGTTATGAACCTCTTCACTGAGGTAACTGCTATCAGAGAAAGTGTTTCCCGAGTTGAACTGGTTGGTTCAAATAGGGGACAGGTAACCTTCTCCAAAACTAAGTTAAGGTCTTAAGGAGGAACTGGATCTTTAATAAGGGAGTTGAAGAAGAAAGGTCCCTTTTAGAAAGACCTTGCACACCTTCAGAGGGAGTAGTTCGTGAAAACTAGACATTGCTTAACAGTGGAGAAGCTACAGTCAGTGTGAAGCAAAGGAAAGTGGAATTGTAAAACTGAATGGATTAAAGGTGAAAAGGAGTCTAGACCTCACCAAATAGCTCAGAAAGAACTTTTTCCATTTGTTTTTTGGAGATCTTCCTAGCAGACAACATCTGTGATGCAGTGAGGAGTTGAACCATTCTTAATGGCATGACATGAAGGGTCCCTGGCCATCAGCAGAATAGGAGAAACTATGCAGGTAACTTTAGGGAATAAATGTTCAAGTGAGGCCTGCCAGACAGATGAGGCATGAGACTGAGAAGTGGATCCAAAAGCAGGGAATTATCCATGAGATAAAACCAAAGCAAGGGGAAATAGAGTTGTCAAAGCCAGAAATTGGATATGAGGATCACATCTGCCCTGAACTTTCTGGCTTTCTGTAGCAATCTTGTGACTGGGTAAGTGGTAGAAAGGTGTACAGAAGTCCAGGTGGCCACTGGTGAACTACAGGCTCCCTGGGAGTCTGTTCCTGGGAGGGATAAGGGCAAAGAAGTCATTGCATTTGGAGCTGGATGGGTACACAAACAGAGGCTTTCCTCATTAACAGAATATCATCAGTGCCATGCTTGGGTTAAAAGGCCACACATGAGGTACCATAATACATCTGCTGAGCCTGTCTGTTAAGTAGTTGATCTGACAAAGGACATATGTTTACTGTCAGAGAGAGGTGTGACAGAAATTCTGCCCATTTCCACACTCCTGTGGCCACTCATTAAAAGAGGCATGACCTGGTCCCACCTTGTCTATTGATGTACACCTTCAACACTGCCTGTTCAAATCACAATGGCAACCAGGGGGAAATGGTACTGGAAGGCCTGTAATGCTAGAAGGGCCATCCTCTTCTCTAGTATACTGATACACAGGTTGGTCTCTTGCCGAGTTCAAGTTCTATGAACCATATGTCCCAGACAATGCCTCCCACCCTAGGGCATATGCGCTCATGTTAACTGCGACTGACAGTAGAGGGAGGAGGAAAAGGGACATTCATCTATAAGGTTTTCAGTATGTAACCACTACTGCAGGTTAGTCTTGCATGGCTTGGATAGTTGTACTGTCTTGTACATGTCTGTCTCCAGCTCTGACCGTTGAGCCTTGAGGGTTCACTACAAGTAATATTGTACATGAGGCTGAAGGTAACTACCATCAAAACTAGCACCTTGAGAACCAAATAAGTGGGAGGGTCAGGATGCAGTAACAATTAATAAAGTAATTGTTAGCATAGTAACTCTACCCTCTGATAACTTGACAATCCTTTGTACAGTGTCCAGATGGCAGCCCATGAAGATCAGATTTTGCAATAGCTCTAATTTGGACTTTGCAACATTCATTGATATTCTCAAGAACAGACAACTGTAGTAAGTAGTTTCTTGTTTTTTACTAATGCCTCTTTGGTGTAAGGACTAGGAGTCAGTCATCTAGAAATGGAAAAGCAGAGATCCACTGAAGTTGCATGTGAGATGCATTCACTGCCATACACTTGGTGAACACTCCTGAGGGCTGTGGTGAGACCAAGTGACAGGGCCCTGGAGTAATAGCTGGCTCCCAGACAGAAATGTAAAAATCTAATGGATGATTCATCAGTAAGTAGATAGCCATCATGGAGATCCATTGAGCACAGAGAAAGGACAGATCTCACCATGACCATCCAGAATTTGGCATCCAAACAGAAGTGGTAAAATCTCCTGGATGATCCATCAGTAAGTAGATAGCCATCATGGAGATCCATGGAAAACAGGGAAAGGACAGACTTCACCATGACCATCCATAATGTGGTTTTAGTGACATGTTGATTTAAACACCTGAAACCTAAGATTAGTCTGAGGTCCTGTGTTTTCTTAGGTACTAAAAATAATCTCGAGTAAACCATAGGCTCATAAGTTCATAAGGGATAATGACCATAAGGGCCGTTATAAGCTTAGCAGTGCAACCCAAATGTGTCCCACAAGTTGTATGTTTTAGACATTTATAATGGGGTGATTGTTGGTTACAACATGATTTACTGACTTCCTGACTGCCTCTGTCCATCAGAGATGCACACACCAGACCAGGGGTGAATTTTCGATTTCCCATCCAATGATCCAAGTTACACTTAAACAGGGTTATGGGGAAAGACTCTGTTTCATATGGATGCGGAGCTTGTTCCACAGAAAGGGAATTCACTGAGATACATATCTGTCTTTCCAACAAGCAAAATTTAAATCTTTAGATGTGGAAGTTTCATCAGAGCAGGGTCCAGGGATGCCTTGTTTGCCAAGCATGGATCACTTTTCAGTAGTCTGTAGGAGACCAAGTATAGATAGGGCTTTGAGGTGATCTGCATAGGACATTGTGTTTATGCCTTGTATTCTTTATGTAAAGGACCTTTGTGGATATTCTGTTTGCTACATGTGTCTGGTCAGGTACATACTGAAGTGAGCATTATTCTGCTTGTTCTTGAAACATGGACTGTAACTCCTCCGACATGAATGGTTTCAGAAGCTGCTCCACATTCTTCTGTGCAAGCCAGGGAAGCTGTATTTGCTTCAGAAACCTCTCTGTTCCACTTGTAGCATAAACTCATGCATCTCAAACTGATATATTTTCATGCATTACTGCAGAAAAGTCTCTAGAACAGCAGCCTCTTTTCCTGCTTTCTTCACTATGACATTCATCTTACTTTTCATCAGTTTTTACACTATTTTAGTGTATTCTTCATTAAGGGCACAACCCTGTTAGTCTCCACACTGACTTCTTTTATTAGTTTAACAACTGGTGTCTTTTCATTTGTTAGTACTCAGTATCAGATTTGTCTCTTTCAACCTAATGCTAGATTTTGCTTTTTGTGTCTCCTCCTACATACTTTTCTTAACTGGGACAATGTATTTCTGGCAATAAATCTCCTTTATTTTTCTCCCCATATCTTCAGTTGTTCTTTAAATTGGAAAAAGTCTTGGACAGTTATCACATCATGTACTGTGTTATGCACTGGAAATGCTGGCTGCAACACTTTGCCTAGAAAGGTTTGTATTTATACCTGTATTACTGGGTGCTCCCCTTTGTCTCCATGTACATTTTACTTCAACTTTCAGTGTACTAGCTGTTTTATGCTTACAAACATTTTGTGATCAAACTAATTCAATCACACTTCATCAACCCTTGTAATTCCTTCCCTTCCAACCCATCTATCACAACAGAACATTTAATCAGCTTAGTAATATCACAGTGACACAAAGCAGACTTTACACTTCTATTAGTTAAAAGTTCACCATTATCACCTTGCTTCACATTCATCAGGCATGCTTTTAGATACAATTTGTTGGCTAACGAATTTTTACATGTACAGTACTGCTGTTAGTAACTGTGTAGTGCTTCTCTGTGTGTTCTTTTATACACCATTTAAAGCAAATCAACTCAGATGGTATTTTTTTTTTTGTTTGCAGACAAAGAAACTTACTTAGCTGAAAGCTTACTATTAGCCTTTGGTGCATGCAAGTCTGACCTGGAGTTTGTAATTTCAGTTATCAGCAGATCTTCTACTGAAACTAACTGGTCATAAGACTTGAGGAAAAAGTAGGATAGCAATTTTCTTAAGATGTTATGGAATGCCCATTTAAATTTACCCATAGCCATGATTTCTATAATTTTACTTATATGATTTACATGAGGTTCTAGCCACAGTTTAAACATGTATGTTGTCAACTATTTGTAACATTACCAATCTGTCCATAATAAATATTCAGTTGATAAATTTAACAGGCTAAGCCTCATGTCAAATGCAGCTCTATTGAAAATGTATTGTCTTCATCGTCTGGTTGTTGTTTGTCTTTTGGCTTTTTCCCAGTAAGGGGTCGCCATAGTGGAACTCCGGTCCGCTAATGATTGGCAGTAGATTTTTACGAAATGCAGAGGTGCCAGCTTGACGCACAACCTTCAAAGAAGGCATGCCCATTTACGCACGCATGTCTTTCGAACGCTACCCAACCATGGGGAGGACATGCAGACTCCACACAGAAGGCACTCCCAAGCCACACCAAGAATCGAACGGGAGAACCTCTTGCTGTGAGGTAACAATGCTACTGCCGTACCACCGCGGCATGTCTTCATCTTCTGGTAATTGTATGTATAGAAACCCTCCATGTCCATGTATACATTCAGATTTTAGTGGTCCCCGGTCAGGTCTGAGGACAACATCCTGGCCCACTCAGTTTGAAGCTAGTTCACACAAGAAGTGGGACTCTCAAATGCTAGCAAATACATTTCCTGATTGTCTTCTGCCTCAAGTTTCTTCTAAGGTGTACTGGGTTTTGGGATTCCCAGTTAGGTAGATTGTTGGTTCACTATAGGGTACAGTTGCTGATGCAGACTGAACAGGTGTTGGTTATTGATGGTACTTCTTTCTGTAGGTGTTGGCCAGAGGCTGTCTCCTTTCCTGGATTATCAAAAGGTGATGGTGAGTGGCTGCACTTCTTTTTGGAAGAGATGTAGTAAGTTTGCCAGTGGCTGCACAGCTTTATTTCAGGGCTGTAGGAGAGCTCACTAAAGTCTGTTTTGTCATGTAGACAGAACATAGCACCTCTACTTCACAGGAAGAGCTTACCAACACAAGATTTCTTCAAGGCAACCCTTTTCATTGTTACATGAATCCCCTTTGTCAGAACAACCCCCATAGGCAGACGTTATTTTAAGCTTCTCCCACAGTTTGACAGGAGTTAGTATTCCAAATCAAGTTCTCATTCAACATATGTTACTTTAAGCTCCTACATTTCAATGAGGAAAGTTGCACTCCTTTCAGGGACAGGGGCAAGGAAAATTCATGGTTTGTAATCAAACTATGTTTCTGACAACTACAACCATCAAAGTAGCATTCTGTACTGTTCACAGTGAAAAAAAGGTTCATGCAAATAGCTTTATCAGTTTTTAGATTAGGTACTTTTACAGACCTAAAGGAAAGTGCTTGCTTGCAACAAAACAATGGGAAATAAAGAAACAAATTCCAGTCCATTCACAGGTGTCTTTCAAGAGTTCAGTTCACAGTTGCAGTATTCCATTATACAGGTTTTTCAGAGCAAAACAGTCCTTACTCAGTGTTTTCAACATCCGTTAGCATACGGGTGTGAGATACATTCCACTAGCTCCGTAACAGCTTCTTTCCATATTGAAACTTCAGGAACATATTTTCAACTTCAGATTTTAGAGACATCTTTGAGAATGGCTTCTTCCTTCAAACTTGGCTTTATGAGGAGACTCTTCCTTGCAATCATCTCTCAACACAAGATATAAAAATCTGATTTCTTGCATCCCCCAAAATTCATCTACTTCTTAGGGGCTGCTACGGAATCTTGCCTCATTTTGGTTAGCCATGCTTACTCAGTGCTTCACTCTCATTATACGTCCTCTGTTAGAGGCCACCCTAGCAGACACAACCCCACAATGACCAGTGTATTTTCCAAGTTCAGCAGTCACTATACCACAAGATATATGTGTACATATGTACAAAACCTGCAAATGATATGGTTTAATTACTACCATTGGCAGGAATTATGCATGGATGGACAGCATACTTTCTAGGTTTGATCCTAAAGGCAAAAGCCAAGGACTAATGCACAAACCAGAAAGGCAGAAATCTAGCAAATCTCCTTTCTTGGAAGTACAGTACAGTTGTGTAAGGAAACTTACCGTCACACTATATGTTTGAATAAATCACTACTGCAGTAGCCTAAGCTATATGAGATGCATCCTGCCAAGGAGTGGATGTCCAGCCAGTATCCAAAACTATGGGTGCCTTCCATGCACCTGTATGTACGAAGACTCACAACAGCATGACAGTATTAAAGATCATGACAGAGTTTTCTTGCCTCACAGAAAAGGGGGGGCACGAGCCTTAAATAAGTTATGTGTTAACATAAAGGCAAAAGGCAAGGATAAGGGGGAACCTCACCCTGGCAGCTACTTCAGGAAGAAGAGAAAAGGGGTAGAACAGATGGAGGAATGTTAATATTGCAACAGTGATCTGTCTGAATATATGTTAAGGTAAATTTACTTACACAACTGCACTATGCTCATGATTAGACTACTGTTGCAGTAGCCCAAGATATATAGTGCATTTATAAATGTTTAGACAACAAGGGAGGAGGAAGAAGCATCAGTCCTATGAAAGTATGCTCTTGATTTGGAATAAAGTTCAATCTGTGATGTTCGGTGAAAGTATGTAGAGATGGCTACATTGCTGCCTCTAGAATACGTTTAGAGTCCACTGCTTTCCAAAAACCTCTTGAAGGAACCAGTGCTCTGGTACAGTCAGCTTTGACCTTGGAAGGAATAAAAAAAATGTGCTGCATGGGATAACTATCTAGGAATAGTTTACTTTGACACTGGTGGTCCCATTTTCTTAACTTCATACCAAATTAAAGGTTGACAGGAGGATCTAAAGGCCTTAGTCCTATTAATATAGTATCTCAACCAAAGGGTAAAAAGGTCACACAGACCGTGCAGTAAAAACTG